>NW_006912143.1:41924-95422 GCF_000523435.1 Bipolaris zeicola 26-R-13
GTTACAGACGTTATATATCTCTATAGTACGTTTTATACTTTAAACACGTTAGAATTTAATATTAAAAAGAGTAAGTTAAATATCTAATTTATTAGAAATTAATTAGGCACTACGTAGTTGAGACATGTCGCGTTGTAGTGTTGACGGTAGCGCGCTGATGGGGAGGTGGCCGCTCACTTGGGGTGGCCGCTCACCTGTGAACCACGTTAACCATTTTCACTTTAGTTTGCACCAACTTCAGGAAGTCAAGACATCTATCCGCCTTCCCCAATCAATACGCTAAGCATTCTAGACCCGGAGTGCAATGACGACGTGCAAAGAAGACTCACATGCGTCGACGTCGATGACGCTCAAGTGCCGGCAAAGTCCAACCGAGCCATGCTACTACGCGTGTCAGCAGCGGCACAACGCAGAGTCAAGACAGAAGTCTATTTGCCCGAAATCTTATTTCAGAAAAGACAGAAGCTTATCGTCGCCGTCTTGTGAATGTGGACGCTAGTGGTCGTTATACGGGTAGCGTGTGCACAATGGCCAAGAGTCATGGTAAGGCTGGATACGACAACCGGACTACTCATGCAGGTACCACCGGGCGAAGGAACAAAATTGGGGCAGGAATCCGGGCTTTCAACTCAATCCCGCAACAACCGTTTCCAACGCCGCCTCCGCCTCCGTTATCACTTGTGTGAAACAGTGCCTGATACACCTACGCCGCTCGTAGGATTCCAACCAAACAGGTTTGTTCAACAAAGTAGTGCCATGTCTTTGTTCAAGGCGACAAGAAAAAAGAAAAAATGAGGCCGGCGGCACGTCAACACAACGCCAAAAACGGCCCCAGCACGCACGTGCCAAGTCCTCGTTCCCAGCGCGCGCCCCCAGCCAAGCCCTGTCAGGGGCAAAAGACGCAAGACGCACAAAAAATGTGGAGAAAGGAAGGGAAAGAATAGGGCCAAAAAAACAAGGTCTCTCCCTCTCCCTAATCAGTAAAGTGGGCTTCCCCCAAATGCAGTTTTGGGTTTAATTTTTCCCCAACCGTAGTTAAATCCAGGAACACAAAGTTTTTATCAACAAAAAAAGATAATCCGCGTGCGCGCATGTGTGTATGTGCTTTTATGCTGAATTTACACCCCAGACCAAAGCGCGCCTACTACTTTGGAACCTAAACCAAAAGCCCCCATCATCTACGCACATCCATACTTTACACAAAGGCCCTCCGCCCTCCTCCCCCCCAAAAAAAGAAGCAGAAGAAGAACAAGAATAGCTAAAGCTCATCCAATAACCTTCCCTAAAAAAGCCCTCTTCTCTCGTATACACTAACTCGTCCCAACCTTGCCCCGTCCCCCCTAACAAGCGCCTCCCCCCCCCCTTCTGCCTCTCACCCGTCTTCAGCTTGCGTTCAGCCCAGAACACGGGAGATCCAACCATTCGCACTTGCAAGTCCCAGAGAAGCCTAGGCCAACCCCCTCCCCCGAAACACATACAATCCCCGTATACTTTTGTGCTCTAGTAGCTGGCCCGCGTTGGCAAAACGGAGATTGGCCGAAAAGAAAAACACGACATGTGCGCACGCTGAGTGGCTGCCGCTTTTCGCGAAGCGCGCGCGCACCCCCCGCTAGTGGACATGTCTTTGCTCGTTCTTCTTTCTTTGATGGCTTTCGATGGCTGTGGCTTTTCTTCTTTGCTGATGCGGCGGGTGGGTAGGGACTATCGTATAGGGTCACGCACCACCACTTATTTCTCGCTTTAGGGGGGGTTAGGGTTGCGATTTGTGGGGGGAAAGGGAAGCCTTTTTTTATTGGGCACAGTCACTTTGTTGTTTAAACTCGAAAAGGGTACTACTACTATATGAAGGTGTTCCGTTTTGCTTTTGCATCAACTCTGTTGCCCGCTCTCCCCTCTCTGCTTGTTTTTTTCTCGAAGATCATATTGATTTGAATTGATATTATTTTAAATCGTTCAACAGCATTTTATTTATTTAAACTGCTTCGGGTATATGCGTTTGTCGTGACCTCCTTGGAGCATATATAAACAAGGCTTTTGGTTCCCTTTAATTATCGTTTGTTGCAAGCGAAGTTTATAGGGGAGGAGGTTGTATTCCTTGGCTATTACATTCTAATAACCCCCCTGGATTCCCCGTCACTTGGTCGGAAACACAACTGTTACTAGTTGTCCTTGAAGAACCTGTTTCAACTCTCTCTTTCTCTCTCTCTCTCCGAAAAAGACAATGGTTAGGGTTGTTCTTGCCGTAGCGGGCTTCGTTGCCGTCGCGCTTGCCCAGCAGTCGACTTGTAAGTTTGTTCATGTCTCTGTATGAGACGTAGATGCCTAAGGCGGGAACATGTTTGCTGATACAACCTCTCCTCTCAGATACGGGCCCAGTTTTCGACGAGGATACCGCGCCCTACTTCGGTAGCTCTGGTCTTGTCTTCCCTACGAGTGCCGATGGTACACCTGCGTTTCCCAGCGCCCCAACTATCACTCCGTCGGCCAGCTCTTCGACAATCCCCACCCCCGTTTCCAGCTCCATCTCCAGCTCTATGCTCAGCTCCGTACTCAGCTCCATGCTCAGCTCCATTCCTAGCCCCACACTCAGCTCCACGCTTTCAACAGTCGTCTCGCAAAACTCCACTATTTCGTCTTCCGCAACCACTTCGAGCGCCTCAACCATTTCGAGCCCAGCAACCACTCTGAGCTCATCGTCTCGTTCGTCTACATCTGATAGCGAGTCGCGTACTTCAACCTCTACGACTGATGATGATGCTACTACAAGTAGGCTGACCGCTTCTCCGACTTCGACAGGTGCGGCCGCTACCAACTTTCCGGAGGCTCTTGGGATCATGGTTGGAGGTCTCGTGGCTGGTATGGCTATGCTTTAGGTGCTTATGTAGCGGCCCGCGATTTTGATCTGCACGTCAGCTTTAATTTAAAATGAGTATATGTTATTAATGCTTTAATATCCATAGAGACAAGACACTGCACAAGAAGAGCAAATTCATCCATGGATCGTTTCGACGTAGCAAAAAAGGGTATAATTGTGATGTACTCGTGGAAGATGGCTTGAACCTTTTTTATGGAAGTCACCGACGCGCATACTTTTTGACCCAGCAAACCCAACGCCTTTAAACGCCGCCACAATGCAATTGTATTCAATCTGAGGCTTATTCCTCCATGGCTCCGACCTCTGTTACCGACTCTGTCGCCTTCGAGTAGTAGGCCTTGAGGTCAATCTTGAAGTCGGCCATAGCCACACCGAACAACTTGAGCAGGGCAGTCTGGTGACTGTTCATAGGCTTTCCCTCTTCGGCAATCGTGTATGGAGCATCCAGAATGATCTTGCCCTTGTCGAGCCTCGTTGGCATACCCCATTTCCTGATGGTGGTTTCCATACTGTGCGGTAGCGGTACGTCGTCTTCCTCGGGCAGCTCTCCACCTCTTGAGTAAACGACTCCAGCGGGTACAGTGAAGGTCTGTGTAGCGACGACACCGGCACGCGCAAAGTCGGTTTGGGAGTAGTTGGCAAAGTATTCGATGATCTCGCTGGGCTCACGGTTTGTGAAAAGGAGGCCTACGTTGCCGTTGAGGTGTTCAGTGAGCTGTGAAAGATTGGTGAGGTGCTCCTCTGCTGGTGTCTGGCCGAGCGCCTTGGCCATGACTTTGGTCTTGCCGAAGAAGAATCTGCGCAAACATCAGCGGTCAGCGGGATGCGTTCAACAGGGGTCAAAATGCCATACCTGCTGTCTGCAAACTCAGCGCGCACTTCCTTGAGGTACGAATTGCGCATATTCTCTACTGCGAAAACGAAGATGTGCTCGAAGTTGTCCGCCGCTTCCTGGACATTGGCAAAGAGCTTCAAGGAGAGCTCCTTGCCTTTCTTGTCGGTCTTGGTAAGATGTACAACCTTCGCGCGCTTGGACTTGGGCATGTTGGCGGTGTTTTTCGGGGTTGTCGCGGGTTGTATGTGGTGCTTAAGAAAAGTTCGAGGGCCCAGGTTGCGACGTCCAAAAAAATGAGCGGGGAATTTTGGCGAACCACCGATTGGTCCGGCCGCGGCTCACCTCCGTTGTGCAACTTTGACATTGCTTCGCATCTGCAAACCTCCAGACCCAACCCATAGCCACACGAGATGATTTGCCGATAACATAGACATGTTGGATTTCATGGAGAGCGTGCAGCATGCTTTCTACGAGGCATCGCACTGGAACGTGGACAGTTCGTATGGCGCACTGAACGCGTCTGCGCGAGGTACGTCACATCTAATGTTGCTCTGCCATGCTGCATGCTGATGGCACATTGTAGCATTGCTCGACTTCGACATACCCAGAGGGCTGCGCATGCAAATATCCTCTCTCGCCGCCCCAAACTTTGCCACATCATACACTTTGGGTAGTGTGGGTGTCGTCGACGGCTCAGTTTCTTACCTCTACTCGTCGTTGCCGTTGCGTAAGGAGTTCAAGACATCGCACATTGATCTGCATAGTGTCGTACGAGGTTATAAGCACACCAAGGAGCTGAGACGGCCGGACGAGCAGTGGTGGTGGGAAGTCTGGCATGGTGGCCAACGGATAGACCGGAGAAGTAAGCATTTTGACTTTATCCAACCCGCACCACGACTAAGTATGAACAGATACCCTGTTGTACGGGCGCATATTCCTCCCCCAGTCCCGGCTCGAAGCACTCTATCTGCGACGTCTTACCCCGACCCGCCAGCTTAGGATTGCTGCTGTGAGCGACTCCAACCTTAACAATGGCGGCACAATCCTTACCCTTCTGCAAAACGACTTCGGCAAATATAGCACAGAGTACATGTATAGCACAGACTCTGCTCTGATGGGCGTTCGCGGCTTATACAACTTCGGGTCCGACCCCAGAGTTTCGCCGACGGAACCTGTGACCGGGGGGCACACGGAGCCTGCTTATGGCCGATTCAGTGCGGGCGCAGAGCTGTACTATGGTATTCTCAATAAGAGCGGCGGCATAAGTACGGGATTGCGCTTCGCCACCCTTCCCAACCATTCGGGATTTCCGTACACTATGACGCTGACGCTAAACCCATTGATGGGAAATATTTCTTCCACCTACGCTGTCAAGGCCGGCCCGAACCTCGCCCTCTGCTCGCGATTCGACTTCAATTTCTACTCTTACGAAAGCGAGCTACAGCTTGGTTGCGAACTATGGCGCCTACGTAATACGACTGATATCGACTGGGCTCTGAAGAAGCTACGCACAGACTGGAAACGCCCTGCGGACTCACCCACGGATGAGGTTTCTGGGGTATTAAAGGCCAAGGTTGATCAGGATTGGCGTGTAGGGGTGCTGTGGGAGGGCAAGATTAAAGAACTACTCTTTACCCTTGGCGCAAGCCTGGACCTCAAGAAAAGAGAACAGATATTCCGATCGATTGGTGTGGAGCTGCAGTATGCCTCGTGAGGCATGACAATCGCAGGCATTTATTTTTCGCTTACCCGAGACGAACCAGCAAACTCGTTAGACAGCGGAGCCCAGTCGTCAAGGCACGCTGAAATTAGACGGCTCACCAGTATACTTTGATGACCATTCTAGAAGCACTCAGTTGAAGATGAAACTTGCCTAAATAGGCTTCTAGAAGCCTGTTACGTCAGGGCCGGTCGTACCTAGACGACAACATGCGAGCGTGCGCCATGTCCATGCGATATCGACTCATTGTCTTGCGAACGCGGCAGGCGCATCCCAGACTAGGACTCGAGTAAGTCATCACGTCTGCACTATGCTGTGTCCTGTTCCATGGGGACGTAGCGTTGAAACAAATCTTTGGCCTATTCGCTGCTGGTGACAGTGCCCTGGGGCTGTTTTGGCTTGTTTTTCATGCGCTCATACGCTTTGCAACATTCTGTAACACATGGCAGGCTGCAAGGCGGAGTGATGAACAAGATTCGAGAGTGCCGATGTCGACAAGCCGGGTGGAGTTGAGGCTTCGGAACGTGAGCGCTTATGTCGATCGTGTCCCAAGCGCAGACGGAACGGAATCTCTTGCAGGTCAAGAGTCAGTTTCCAGGTTGGTGGTTGTCTTCGCTTGCTCACTGGTTTGATGCAATCCAATACGTACACCGCCACGCCCGGCGCAAGACTACGAATCCAGGGCGCAGGGAAGCAATAGGCACCATAGATTGACAGCTGTAGGGCGACGAGATGATGGGTGAGCCTACTGCGTCGGCGCGTCGGATATCAGCTAAAATATATGACTTTGTCAGATCTGAATCACGTCCGTTCCATAGGGCTTGGGCCGGGTGTGTCAGGATGTAGGCGCTCAGACGACACTGCCGCCCGCCGTCGTCGGGATCCTCTCGTCCTTTGGGGACGCAGGCGAGTGATCTGCGACGAGGGCTCCCGAGTCGGTGTCGACGAAGCCAGAAGGGGAGTTGTGACCGACGATTTGAGAAGAGCGAGGTGGTAGGCGCATGCCACGAGGCTGGGCAGGCTGTGGGAGAGCGCCTTGGATGCTTGCATCGACGACGGAGGCCAAAACTAATTTAGGCCACCGTGCGCTCTGTCGTGCGTCCCGCGGCCGCCGCGCGGTGAGCGATGCCAGACCGAGCAGTCGACCGAGGGGCAGTCGAGGAGGAGGGACAGCGACAGCGACAGCGACCGCAACCGTCTAGCGCGGCGAGGTGGCAGGTGGAGCCTGCTGGCTGTACTCTACTTGGACGGTGGGCGCAGGCTGTTTGGGGGAAGACATGTACATGACGCGCGCCCCCAGAGCAGCGTCGTGCCAGCTTGATGCGGCCCTCGCCCGTTGAGACAACTCTGGCGATGGCTGGAGTGGCTCGGCGAGGGTCGTGGCAAGGACTGCCCTATCGCAGGCCCGCCGTCTCCTGAGCCGTGGAAGGTCGGCTGTCGTGGCCCCCGGTCGCAGCGCTGAGTGGCTCTGAGTGGCTCCGATCGCTGTGCCTGTGCCTGTGTGCCTGGCTTGGTTGGCGGCGGCGGCGGCGGCGAGGCCTCGGCTGCTGCTAGTAGGTGCAGCATGCATCGAGACATGGTTAGTAGGTAAGTATGCGTGTACGTACCTGGGACTTGTGTCGGCCGTTGCGGGATAGCTGCACGCCCAGTTGCGGGCGGCGGGCAGGCGGGCAGGTTGGTGCTTTGGGTTCAGGGCTTGGGCGGACATGGTTTGCGTCCCAGGGCCACACAGACAGAAGCATTCTGGTGCGTCACCACTGGTCTCGCGCCTGGCGTCAAGTCGTGGTGCCGTTGGGCTAAAACAGTCTGTGGGCGGCATCCTGGACCTTGTAGCGCCCTGCCCAGACCACGCTAGCCGGCGCGCACCTTCCCCCCGGCCTCATGCCCCTTCCCTTAATCTCCCCTTTCCCACCACCCACGGTCGCTCATTTACACCAAAGGCCCAGCTCCTACATCCGGATTCCCCATCGTCACCTCGTTGTCGGTGTGGTTGCTACTACGTTCCCTTTTCTCGTCGACTTCTGCGAAGTGCCGCCACTCCTTTCGGCCTTTGCCCACGTTCCTTTCTACACACTCCTCCTTTGGCCTTTGCCTGTCCGCTCTTTCGCTCTCGCGCCCCAATTCACAATCTCCCTGTCGACACAGAATCGCTTTTGGACGATTGTCTGCCATCTGCTCCCCGGCCAGCAGCTCCATTCATCACACGTACATATACACACGCGCCTGGACCGTGTCTCGAGTCTCAACTACCCACAGCAGCCTGCTCCTGTGCACCTTGGACTCGCAACCTTCTCGTCTCAACTATCTTCACCAACCCAACGCTGTTTGGACCATCACTTCATCACGACACTTTACGAACATTGATAGACAGGAGGTGTTAGCTCGATTGCTCCCTCTAGATCTCCCACTTCATCTCAACACACTCACAATTCAACTCTTGCTCCTGCCCACCCCCAGACATGCAGTCACACGACGACGCCATGGTGTCCCCCACACCCTCACCCCCAGCACAGTCTTCCACCCCGACTCAGGGGTCTGCCCCCCGCCGACCACCCCGCAAGAGCACCCTCACCCAGCAGCAAAGAAACCAAAAGCGCCAGCGGGCTACCCAAGACCAACTCGTCACTCTTGAAGTCGAATTCAACAAGAACCCCACTCCCACAGCTGCTACTCGCGAAAGGATAGCCACAGAAATCAACATGACCGAGCGCTCAGTGCAGATCTGGTTCCAGAACAGGTAGGCGCAAAAGACTTTTTTTTTTGCGAGAGCGCAACACTAACTTTAACACAGACGTGCTAAGATCAAGAACATTGCAAAGAAGAGCATTGAGAATGGTGACGACTGCAACGATATTCCAGAGTCCATGCGAAGATATCTCGCTCTTCAAGCCATGGAGTCTGGCAAATCAATTGGAACCAACTTTCTTGGCCGAACTGGCGGTATGCCATATGGTGGCGGTATGCTCCTCAACACCGACGCCAACAACTCCAAGGTCGTCATTCACCATTTCGCCTGCCGCTCGCTGAGCATTGGAAGCTGGCGAAGAGTTGGCCAAAGCGCCATGGATTTGGTCGTTTTCTACTCACCCGAGAAGTGCTGCATCACCTACTACATCAACAACGACTCGGCCGGCTACAAGATTGAGTACCCCTTCTCGTACATCAAGAACATTCAACTTGAGAACGGCGACATGACCGCCAACGCTGAAGGCGCGTCACAACGCCCCGGAGGCCTGATTGTCGAGCTCAACCGCCCTCCCAACTTCTTCATGGACTCGTCTGGTTCCGGTGGTTTCTTCCAATGCGGCGACTTTACCGAGGACCAGCAGGCATCAAACATTATGGTGCATCACCTCGGTGGTCACCCAAAGGTTTTGAGTGGGCAGTTGGCGAAACTCATCTCACTGGAATCGTTTCAGAACCGACACAACATGTATGACGCCAATAATTTTGCCGTCTCGGCACCAGTGTCACCAATCAACCACCGCCCTGCTTCCCAACCAAACCACCTTGTGCACCCGCACATGGGTGTGTTTCAAGAGTCGCATCTTGCGCCTCCGCCTTTCCAGCCGCGTGGTCACAAGCGCCAACGCAGTCGTTCAGTGCCTGTTGCCATGGACTTTTCCATGCTTCGCAACCCCATGCCATCATTCATGATCCAGCAAGAGCCATCGCCTTACATGCCTAGCCCTGAAATATTTGCACCACAACCACAGAGTGCTGGACCTATCGGTCCTCACCTAAGCATCGACACATCTGCTGGTTACGGCATGGACTTTAGACAATACCCCATGTCGGCCACAACAGCCAACTCACCGTCGGAATATGGCACGCCTGCCTTCTACTCGTCAGGCCCACCAAACGACAGTGCCCCTGCATCCAATTACGGATCGTACAACATCCCTCCATATGTACACACCCCAATGGGGCCACCTCCTCACTCTGCATCGGGTCACTCGCCAATGCCAGCCATGAGCCATCCTGACCCGATCATTGCCAACCAATCACCCCCACTTGGTTCCTACGGCCGCGAAAACCACGGCGATGTGTACCCCATGTCGCACGACAATGGCATGTCGGACGAGGCGCTGCAAATGACGGACATGTACGCCAAGCAAAGCCTCAACATGCCATTCCGGTCACCGCTGCTTGACGAAAACCACGAGGACTTGGACATGCAAAATTTGGTGTCTTTCGGCACCATTGACCCATCAAGCCTGTCACCTGAGCATCATCAGATGTAAGGGAAACGGCTCGGTAGTCAAGGCGCGTTTGTCAATTTAATTTTTGCTTGCTCATATACCCGGTCGTCGTTGTTTTCGATGAGCAAAGCTCCCCCGTGCCATGTGGAGCCCTGGACTTGAAATAGTGCTGGGTTCCATTTGTGCGCCTGAGCTTACCTTGTTGTCGCGCCTGTAGTTAATGTGTCGCATCTTCCGCATATGGTGTTGTTGTTGTTGCTTGCCAGACGCATGCGTTGCACTCTTCACTAGTCATCTTATTGTAATGCAAATTGGACGACCACCACACAGGGATTGGTTATTGATACGGCGTTGCAAAGGTCTTCTTGGATGGCTAGGGGACCTGTACACAGAGGGGCGGTTTGGAGTGAACATGCTGGTGTTTGAATAGACGTCGGCAACATCAAGCAGGTCGTCTTTGCTGTTCTCCTTTCTCTTTCCATCTTCTTCAAGCATCGTTCTCTTTGGTGTTGCGAGCTAGCCTTCTTCTTTATTTCTCTTTTTTCTTTTGTTGCGTATCTCCAAGAGGGTTGGCGTTTCCTGCCAGGTGGAGGAACATGCTATTCTTCTTCTTCTTTTTTTTACTTCTTGAGAAGCAGTGTTGTCGTAGGTGGTTCATGTGGAGGAAGGTAAAAGCCGCTGCGCGGGCTTTGGTGGTTGCTCTAGATGGGGTCTCGGACGCTGTAGTGCTTTTTCTTAGCTGCAGCAGAATCAGTGATAAATATCATATCATCATTTCAAGTCAATATGTGTGTGTTCTTGGCATGTGAGTGTGAGTGAGTGTAGAGGTGGATGGGAGAGAAAGAAAGGGAAACATGCTTGTTGGAGGGAGGCATTGCGGGGGAAGGATGCAGAGTTATAGAGGAGTGAAATTAAGATGGACAATTGTTTCGGTGCCCAGGGCTATTGAGATTTGAGTTCATCGTAATCTCGCGAAAGGATGGTCGCACTATGACCTAGTACAGACTCCCATTTGACAGCGCAAAATGAAGGCGCAACGGGTCAACCCGTTGAACGTCACCCGAGCAAACGTTGTCAGATTACGAGCATCTGACGGCCAATCACTTGGACTCGAGTCACAACCCACATGGCCAGGCGCAGAATGGCTTTTGTGTAGCGCAAGACGAGCCTGAATGTGTGAACTACGGGTGGGACATGAACCAAGATATTGGAGCAGCCATTGTTGGTACCGAACATGGCAAATGTACCTGCAGATGGCAAGGGAAGCCTATAGGATCGACGCCTTTTGCCCAATGGAAAGTGGTGTGACCTATATCCTGGCTTATTGTGCCAAGCATGCCTGGCTCATGACACTCACATAATCAAAGAATGCCTCTGTCGACGGAGACGATTCATTCATCAGTCGTGATGTCGAGCATATCCATGTTGCGAAGAAACGCGAGGTTGGCCGCAGTGACAATGATGGTGTTAATGACGATGACGTGCAAGGCAAAGAGTGGCCATCGCAAGGGCGGCGGCACATTGACAGCGCTCTGGCCTCTCTGGGTGCAGGGCTGGACCACGCTGTGTTGCAATAGCAGAGAGGGATATAATTTTCTTCTCTTTGCCGTCGTCCCCTTTGGGCTCGCACGAGGAGCGGACCTGGGACGGACAAGGTGTGGCGAGGCGGCAGCGATCACCATCCGATTCCCCTGACCTGAGGCTGACTGGAGGGCCCGCCTAGGGGCTCTGCTCATTTCGTCCAACCAACCACAACCCTCGCTGCCCCTTGCTAACGGCACTGATAAGTGAGCTTGCAGCTGTTGTTGTCTCTGCCCGCGTGCATGGTGACTTTCTTCTCCTACACCCTACATTTTGTCGTTCATTACACCCTCGCCGCTGAATCCGGGGCCCTCGAGTGTCTTGTCTGTCTGCTTGTGCGCGCATTCTGCAGGGAAAGCTGCCTGTGCCTGCGCCAACACACTGCTGCTGCTGCTGCTGCTCCACCACCACCACTACCACGACGCTCGCCGCTGACCACCCCTCAAAGAGCGTTGCAAAACAAGCACTCACGGTAACGCCCGTCTGACGTAAACCATTCCGCCTGCTGTGTGGTTCGCATAACGTAGGTGCACATCTCTCCTCAAGCCTCGAGCAAGCCACCTTGGTCGACGCTATCCGGCACTGCCGCCCTTTCCCACCCGCCAATGTATGACCGCATCAGTCCCTCTCTCCCCCATGAAACACAACCCTCGCCCTTCTCATCTTGTTTCTTTTTTTGCTGGTAGCTGCACCTGATTGCTCCTGCTCACTGATTCCCCGCACCCAAACGCCTTTTTTTGCTCAGGAGTCGCCTACTAATTGCAACTCGCCTAGTCTCGCCCACCCTTCACCGCCAACATCCTCGTTGCGACTCCGCAGCCTGGGACCAGACCCAAGCACCTGGACAACGCATCCAGTCTTTTTGTAGCTTCAATCAGCCCAACAGCGTCTTACTCGAGCCATTGCTGCCATGCCTGCGCGAAGCATTAATCCGTTTGCGTCGACTACCCCTACTCCTCCCCTCGATCCTCACAACGAGAAGCGTGAGCCTGCACGCCGATCCTCCTTTGCAAAGGGCAACAAGTTCACATCCCTCTTCGGCGGCAACTCTCCCAAGTCGCGCTCCGAAGCCGCTGTCCTCCGCGAAGCTTTCATCGCCCAGCAGCAGGCCCTCCTCAACTCGCCCTCGCCCTCGCAGATTTCCCTCCCCACCATCAACCTCACCACCGCTACCGGCGAGAAGATGCCCACGGAAGCAAAGACCCTCTTCCAACCGCCTTCGCCGGAAGAGCAGCGTCGCATTGCGCGAGCCCACGCTCAATTTGGTCCCCTCGGATCACAGAAGCACCGCTACCACAGCAAGTTTGAGGGCGAGTTCGGCGATCCCATCGAAGACGAGCCACCATATTATTTCCTTCTCACTACATACATCAGCTACTTAATCCTAATAGTATTCGGACATGTCCGTGACTTCTTCGGTAAACGCTTCAGGAAGCAACACTACAGCCACCTGCAGGAGAAGGACGGATATGCGCCCCTCAACAGCGACTTCGACAACTTCTACACAAGACGGTTGAAGATGCGCATCAACGACTGCTTTTCACGGCCCACTACCGGTGTCCCAGGACGATTCATCACTGTGCTCGACCGCAAGTCTGACGACGGAAACAACACCTTCAAGATGCTCGGAACCACAACTGAGACGTTGAACATGAGCTCATACAACTACCTGGGTTTCGCTCAATCAGAAGGACCTTGTGCCGATGCCGCCGAGGCTGCCATCAGGAAGTACGGAATCTCAATGGCTAGCCCTCGATCTGACAGTGGTACTTCTGAGCTTACCGTTGAGGTTGAAGATCTTATTGCCAAGTTTGTCGGCAAGCCCGCTTCAATGGTCTTTTCCATGGGTTTCGTTACGAACGCTACTACATTCCCCACTATTGTCGGAAAGGGCTGCCTCATGATCTCTGATGAGCTCAACCACTCTTCTATCCGATTCGGAGCGCGTCTCTCAGGAGCCATGGTCACCATGTTTAAGCACAATGACATGCGTGATCTTGAGCGCAAGCTTCGTGAAGCCATCTCGCAAGGTCAGCCCCGCACACACCGGCCGTGGAAGAAGATTCTGGTTGCTGTTGAAGGTCTCTACTCTATGGAGGGTACCATGTGCAATCTCCCCGGCATCATCAGCTTGAAGCACAAGTACAAGTTCAATCTCTTCGTTGACGAGGCTCACTCTGTTGGCGGTGTTGGCCCTCGTGGACGTGGTGTATGCGACTACTTCGACATTGATCCCTCCGAAGTTGATATCCTCATGGGCACGCTCACAAAGTCTTTTGGCGCCAACGGTGGTTACATTGCCGCTGAGAAGTCTATTATCGACAAGCTCCGAATCAGCAACGCAGCTATGCTTTTCGCCGAATCGCCTTCGCCACCAGTCCTCGTCCAGATTGCCTCTGCTCTCCGTATCATTGACGGTTCAATTGTACCAGGACAAGGTGAAGAGCGTCTGCAGCGCTTGTGCTTCAACTCTCGTTATCTGCGCTTGGGTCTCAAGCGCCTCGGCTTCATTGTCTACGGTCACGACGATTCACCCATCATCCCTGTTATGCTCTACAACCCTGCCAAGATGCCTGCATTCTCCCACGAGATGCTCAAGCGCAAGATTTCCGTCGTAGTAGTCGGCTACCCCGCCACACCTCTCGTGTCATCACGAGCCCGCTTCTGCGTTAGCGCTGCGCATACCAAGGATGATCTTGACCGCATGCTTACGGCTTGCGACCAAGTCGGCGACCTTTTGCAGTTGAAGTTCAGCTCAGGTGTTGCCGGTGGTGCCTACCCCGAGGAGCTTGCCGAGAAGAGCTCAACAGATGGCAAGGAGAAGATTCCCAAGCCGCCAAGGTGGAGGCTGGAGGATGTGCTCGAGAGGACAGTTCATGACGTACAATCAACACTACGATAGATTGCGCGCTAAGCAATAATTGGTACGAGGTTACGGCTGAATTGCGCAATCTTTGTGGGGGCAAAGCGTGTACGTGTATAGTGGGAGGCCCTGCGCCCTGCTGCCTCGTCAGCATCACACGCAACCCAAGTATCGACCCACCTACACTTCTACGCCTCAGACTAAGCCCTCACAAACAACCTTGACGATTACAGTTATCATCATGGTCAGCATCAATCAACCACGGCTTTATTCCTCCGTCCTATTTTCCGCGACCCTCTAACGCATCATTTGCTGGACATCATCTTGGCATTGTACCCTCGATATCCATCCTCCTTCTCCCTTTGCCTTCTTCTTTTCCTCCTCCCCCCGCGTGCTTGGTACTTTTACACCTTGACGTGTGCATGTATGATAGATATTTAAGATTCAATACCCTCGCTTGTGACAAATGATTGTTTTTTTCTTACCTTCTTCTTCTTCTTCTTCTTCTTCTTCTTCTTCTTCTTCTTCCTTTTCTTCATTCACAGCATATCTAACGGCCTCTTTTGTTTTTTCTTGCATCTTACCCACGCATAAATATTAATCTTTGGATTTTGCCCCAAATGGCAATTATCTTGATTTTTTTCTCAAAAACAACAACAATAACTTCGACATCATTCACGTCTATTAATGAGTATAGCTAGAGAGATAAAGGAAAACACTTAAAGATAAAGATCAGAGAAAATGGAATGGGGGAGAGAGAGCTGTGCCTTTTACCCCCGTTTCTTGATACTTAATTGTATAATGAGTTGAAAGATTGATGGGCTTGACTTTTTTTTCGGTGCTGTGGTGTGATGTGAGGTCCCTTCTTGTTTCGAAGGGTAATGTTAACTTCAATGGCCATTTGTTGTTAATGTGAAATCCATTTCGTAAAACGATACACTGCCGTACATTTGAAGTAGATACATATACTGTAATGTATGAAAGGGGGAGGAGCTGATTAAACACATAACACTACCTCATTGCTATTTTTTTTTTGGTTTGTCTTTTCAAATTCGTAATATCGTCAAGAAAAAAAATTGAAAAGAGAAGGCAAAATACTCACATACCCTGAAAGTAAACCCCCCCATATGTACACATAAAAAGAAAACGAATTAAGAAAGGAGAAAAGAAAAGGGAGTGAAGAATGAGAGAGAAGAAAAAAAAAGAGCTGTAAACTTAGTACCCACCACCACTTCTCTCAAAATCCCACTCATCATCATAATCCATGGTAGAATCCCTTCTCCTCCTGCGCGAGACATCATCTCCATACCTCACCGACTGCATACTCTCCTTCTCTTTATTCTTCTCGCGCGCCCACTCCAGCGCATCGCGCAAGTCACGTAGATTGATCTGCTCATCGTGCAGTGCAGCTTCTGTCTGTCTCCTACGCGGCTGGGCCGGCGAGTACGCATGATCATATACATCTGGATTGTAAGAGGCGGTGCGGGCGGGCTTAGGAGGGGCAGGAGGGAAGGGTGAAGCAAAGGGGTTGTTGGTGTGTTGGGTACGGGGCAGTGCTGGGGTGGTGCGGCGGTGCGGGAGATGCGGACGGGGAGGGTAGGGGTGTTGGTCGTCGGGGTAAGATGGGTACTCGCGGTCCCGCTCTTGCTCTCGCATGGGCTCTCGCATGGATGAGCAAGTGGACATGTGCTCGTTGCTTGGTTCCCTGAGGTATCTGGGTCTCTGTGCGGAGCGCAGATCGGCAGTGTTGGGGTTGGGGCTTCGACGCTGGGGATCAAAGGCGTCGTTTGGGCGCGCTGCAAAAGTCGGCTTGCGCTGGCTGTGCTCACGCTTTGTAGGCTGAGGCCGAGAAGGTGCGTCCCACATATTATCCTCGGCCGTGTGGACAGACGAGGTGTGCCAGGAACCAGTACCGCTTGCGCGATCCCATGATGCATCGGACATATCGTCGTGTGAATTGTAAACTTTCCCTGGCATCCTCTTCTCACTGTAGAGGCTGGTGGGCGAGGCGTTGCCGCTGCGTGTTCTGTCATCTGCAGTGCTGTTTGTGTTCATGTGGATGTGAATGTTCGCTGGCGCTTGACTAGAGAGCTTCGCACGTACGGGTTGAGGAGAACTCGAACCTGGTGTGTCTGGGGTACGTCTGCCAGTGTATCCTTCGTCAATATCACTACTGGGCCGATGTCTCCGCATTGGTTGCCGTGCATTTTGCTGGTGAATGCCTCTGCGTAGGTGACTCCGGCTGCGACTTCGACTTTGCCGCTTGCTTCTACTATGCATACGATGTCTCGGATTGTTTCTTGACCCCTTAGCATGTCGTCCGCGTTCGGGTTCGCGCGGATGCATTTCCCTATGCATGTCGCTGTCGATGTCGACGAAGCTAGAACCCTCCGACTCATCTTCCCAACTAACTTCACCCTCTGAGTATAAACTGGATGTATCCATGTGGCTCCTGTGCTTGGTTTGCTGGCTCCTAGGTAACTCGGGGTCCATTGTCTTGTTGATCGGGCCTGGCCTACGACCTGGTACGTGCCTTGGTACTGACATTGGTATAGCCTCGGGGTAACTGCCGGGCATGCCTGATAGACCCTGCGGTAAGGGTGACTGAATTGGTGGTGGGTGCCCGCGAGGTCCTGACATAACTGGATGGGCCCCTCCATTAGGTGGTGGTGGCGGCGGTGGCGGCGGCGCAGGTGGGCCAGCTACTGGAGTTTGCCCGTTCATACCTCCACTTAGATGTGGTTGAGGTGGAAGTGGAGGCGGTACATGGGGAGTGGGCATCGGCATATGAATGTTGCCTGGATTAACAACATGAAGAGGAGGAGGCTGACCACGCGTTAGCTCAGGGTGTGGAGGAGGCGGCACGTTATGCGGGCCATGAGGTTGAGGTCGCTGCTGAGGCATCTGTTGTGGTGCTGGCATATTCTGGCTTTGATTGTTGACTCGACCCTGGAACTGTGGAAGACTCTCGCCCTGCTTGACCCGGTTGGAATCTTGAAGTTTATCGCTAGCCATTCCAACTCCCGTCTTTGTACCTTGGAGGCCAGAGTCTTCTGCTTCCAAGATTATGTCCACACGTGCCAGGTATCTCTCGCGGCGCGTCAAAGAGGCGCGTTCTCGAAACTTCTTTATCAGACTCACGATCCTGTACTCCATGGTCGGGTTGTGTTTGGTCAGGAAAACATTCTGCTCTTCGACCAGTTCATTGATGATTCTGCGACAGTTTGGAGAGGATATTTCGTCCAAAGCCTTTTTGACGTTGTTGTAGTTACGTCGAAACTTCAGTACCTCCTTTTTGAGGTCATGAGCTCTGACGTGTTGTTGCTCGGGGACAACATCTTCCCAGCTGATGTCGTTCCTGGGCCTCTCTAATATGAATGATACGAGAAGAGGGGCTTGGATGGAATCTAAGGGAAAATCTTCAGTCTCTCTTGGAGAATTTTGCCCAAAGCTCTGGTGTTGTCCGCTTGAGGCATGTCGCTGTTGCCCAGTATTTTGATGATGTTGAGGCATCGGACCCGGGTATTGAGTTTGTTGTGGTATAGGCATTGGATGGGCCATGATTAAGAGGAGTGAGATGGCTGAAAGAGAGAGTACTGTCAGTCAACAGAATAGAATTGAACAAAGCTTCGATATTTGTGTCAACAGAAGGCTTGTCGCCGGAGAAAAGGTGAGATGATGAACTAGATTAATATTGGGAGAAAATTGATGGAAGATATAGAAATCAGAATCAACTCGATATTGATAGTTACTTTAGAGCCTCACTTTTGCTCCAGCAGTGGTGTTACCATACTGACGCAGGCGGAGATAAGGACCATTTTCGGACGGGGACCATTGCATCCAATCCGCCTCTGGAAGTGCAGATGAAACATGCGTCAATTGGTTGACATGAATGGTTCTCCCGAACCTCGCTTAACCGTTGGCATCGGGGCGCTGACCGGTCGAAGCCACAAGGCTGAGGGGTAGACAGGTAAATCGCCTTTTGCCTTCTTATGCGACACAAGGTACAGCTGACCAGTTGTGTGTTTTTGAGCCTGGGGGTTTACCGGAAGGCCAAAGGTCCTCCCAATGTGCATATGTACGAGCAGCGCGCCACACATCTGGAGGACTCAAGTGATGATCTTGGATGCAGCCTGATGAGAAGTTCATCATGACATGGTCGCGTATGTGTAGGCGACTTCGTTGTGACGGCTCACCAGTGCTATATAATCTTTTGGCGCTATTTCTTTGCTATAGCCTAGTTGCAGACATTTGTATAAGAGCAGAAACGACATAGTCGAGGTGAACGTTTAGATCTATAACAATATTCTTGTTTACTATGCTTTAATTTTTATTTATGAAAGCTAACTATTTAACTCAGTATCACTTATATAGAAACCTCTTAGAATCTTAGTACTAGACACCATAATTGTACACTAATATTCTATTGTAGAACTATGCTAAACAGCGTTTAACCCGTTATACCTAGCCAGGCTATATTTATTGAGGGTTTTGGCATTTTACAAGTTTCTGACCCCAAATTGAACACTGATCACTGTTATTGATGATTCTTATTGCTATAAAGTATGTAAATCCATTTTACCTTTGACATGTTCCACTCGACATAACGGCACCACATTGACCATTACATGGCTTTCCTAAATCACCCCCGAGACTGCAGTTTTTAAGGATTGTTGTAACGCTATCGGGGCATTGGGTATAAAATGGCTGGTTCCTCTTCTGGAGATTAGAGAAGCTAACTTCTTTTGCTGCCGAGTCAATAAGTGGAACAGCGCCTGTAACGGTCGCGGTTGATACTCGAGATTGCCACTCCGATCTATGATACGAGGCATTACCACCGAGACATAGCCGAGGATCTTGATTCCACACCGCGATTAGGTTTGATGTTGATCTTTCCTGGCCCATCACGGAGAGACAAACGTCAGCAGTAGAATAACATTAGTCAGAAAGAAGACTACAGAGGTGCCTGTTACAAGTGCTTGCTAACAGGAATCATCTGTATTACTACCAAAATACTACCAAAGTTTGATTAGATCTATCCCGCCGTCTCTTCTTATATCTACTACTAGTAGTGTAGTACGTAGTAGTAGTTATATAAGTTTAAAATCTAATTACTATTAGTATTACGTATAGTTATGATAAATTATTCTCAATTTTATAAGTAACTATAGTATGATATACTTGGTAAAAATATATATAGCTTATAACTATCGCTTTTTTATTATATATATTATTATTAGCTTAGCGTTAGTATAGGTCCAATAGGTTACACCTCATCGTATGAGGAATTCCTACCCTCCTGTATATACTAAAGAATCAACGAACAAGAGAACAAGTGACAAATGCCGGGTGGTCGAGAAGACTGATTATGTGTGAACACATCTCCTGCAGAGCGGCTGGTTGCGATGAGTTCGCAGTATGTAAAACCCCACTCATGCAGCCTGGCGCTGTATCTGTTTGCCGACTGGGCAACGACGCCCCTTCATGCACATTATTTTGCCCTTTGCCCTTGAAATAAAAATTGCCTGATCCCAAATACCGGATGTCTGCGGATGACATGGAATATACGACATTGACCGGATGCACAATGCATGCGGTATGCAAGCCACTCGTGTGACGTTTGTGACACTCAGGCTCATACCCGTAATTCGGTTGCAACATCAACAACAACTTGCTCGACAACGGGAACGGGAAGGTCGGAATTGCCTAGGGCTTATTGGAAACAGATACGTTGTTTATGATACGAGCCATGTACGTGGTCAACAGCTGTCCACCAGGCGCAGGCAGTGAAATTCATGCAACGATTGCACTCTCTCTGCTGCAGTCGGAGAAGTATACAGAAAAAGGCCAGACCATTTTCTCCAGTCTTGACCTTTTCGATAACCACAATCAGCATTCTAGTTCTCCGATCCAAGATACCGTCAGTTCGTAATCGCGCTCTTGAACCGTAATGCTTTTGCGGATGTTGACTTACTGCACACACTCACAAACGCCTAACATTAATTCTACAGATTACAAAACACTCTATCTATGATTGATTTGAAGCAGCAAGTATGTGAATGCCATGGAATACATGACACCCAGGATATCGGTCGGTGGCGCACAGCCCATGTCTGAGACACAGGAGGATTCTCCCCACCAACCCCGCAGTCTCTCCCGTTGCCTTCGGGAGGACCATCTTCACCGGATGGAAGATCCTTCAGCCACGGCAGCTGGAAGATACGAAATAACAACGTTTGCATACGAGGTGATTTCATGGATGGATTCTGGGCCCATGCTCCGGGCCACTTGACGGACATACTAGAGTGAGCCACCTGGTATTTTTGGATGAGCTTCGTGATTGATGAACCTTCAATTGTTGCGCGTCCTTCGTCAGCAACCGGTGGGGGGTGTTCGAGACTTTTGCGAAGGTTCGCGTGTAATATTCGGGCGAGCCTTGTGTTGTTGGCCCTGTAGAGCTACCAACGACTTAACCTGCGAATCAAATCTAGAACATTTTTAGCATGTGAAAACAGGATGAGTTGAGCGAATTTCCGCGCCAGTGATATGTTCCTCCCTGGTAACAAGATATTGAAAAGAGACACGATAGAGTCATGTGTGGGGACGGGTATCTTCAATTCGGTAGTCATGCGCTACTCGCACTGTCTCTGATATACAAGTGTTAGGACCGTGATTACCCATTTTCTAGGTTTCCTGTAATATGCGGTCTTCAGACATCGAATGCGCGGCGCGTTCAAGCCTTGACGCCGAGCTGGTGTGGTGTGGTTTTGGATGCTCCTCAACGCATGATGTTTCATTTCTTGCCCTTCTTTTTCTTCTTTCCTCCTGTTCCTGCGCCTGCCTTTGCATCTGGTGCTGTGCCGCCCATCTTGACGTCGCCGCTCTCGTCAACCTGCGGTGTCGCTGCGCCCTCGCCGCCCGCTGGCATGCTCAAATCCTCTGTCGTCTCAGGTAGCGCTGCCATGTGCCTCCCTAGCCTTCCCAGGTTTCCAATTAGCCTTCCAACCTCGGCGCCCTTGTTGGTCTCATATTGCAGACATGTTCCCGACTCTGGGTCGTATGTTTTAAGCGTAAAGGTGGCCGTTACTTCTTCCGCGTCTTGCGATTGTGGTTGTGGTGATGAGTCTCGCGCCTTGTCTGCTGGCCGTGATGCCTTCTTCTCTTCATATTTTTGTCGCTTCTTGATCTTGGCGGCTGTGGGCTTGTGGACCGAGTATTTGGAGGTGATGCGTGTCTAGGAACTCGATTAGAAGGGCGTGTCGCGTGCTTTGCGCATAGCTTCTCGTACAGTTGTTGGGCGGGCTTTTAGCAGTAGCGACGACTGCTCGTACCATTCGGCACTCGTGGCAAAGTACGGCATTGTGACGGTTGCAGGTTGACTGGAGCAATTGCAAGGTGGAGGACGGATAGGTCAGCTTCGGTATGCGGGCAACTTTTGGCGGGGTTGCGCTCGGGCGAACGTCGGTCTGGACTCGCAGCCTCCAACTCATGAAGGGCACAGACGACTATTGACTGTGGCAGAACAGGGCGCACCGAGGCAACTATGACATGACTGTTCAAAAAGCTTAACATTAGCTTGTACCAGCACATATCCAGGCAGCCGCGATTGTCAACATCGAGCCTCATCGAATCTTCTATACAACGCTTGGGTTACGATTTCCATGGCTTTAGCACGATGAACATCTCTACAATTTTCTTTGCTACAGACATCCTTGATTTCACGCTGAAGAGACTGATATCTCAACCACGCTAGCAACAAAAGAAACATTTCTTATCATTAGCCATCCTTAACCTGTTTTCTACCACGATAGATGTCTTGGAAATCTTGTTCACCGTTCGGCAATTCCTTACTCATTTCCAACACCATCTTTGGCACTCGGACTACTCCTCCCAGGTCTTGGCATTATGGCGGAAAGCATTACCAAAGAAATTGACAATCTGAATCTTGGAGATGACCAGACTCGAGACAAAACGCCCACTCCACGAGCTGAACTGGAAGCTACCATCCAAGGTCTGGTAGAACGCGGAAAGCGCCTGCACGATGAAGTGGAGACATATGTGGCGGCAGTTCTTGAGAAACAAAAAGTCGGCAAAGTTCACAATCCAGTAGAGTACGTTATATTTGGTCGCGTCTGATACGCTTTGCAGTCATAGATCAACTCCTGTCATCCACCATTCATACTACCGTCCCAATTCTTTGCGTACAGCTAATTTGACCAGGTATCGTAATCTGCGCAATGACATGCGTAACGAGCTAGCCTTTCTTAAAAAGCTAGTAGGCTCCGAGATAGATGAGGAGAAAGCTAGACACTATATTGTTTCGTCAAATATTCTCTACTACGAAGCACTATGGAGCGCAGCAAAGCGCTCACGTGGACTCCAGAGCTTCAGAAAGTACTTCTTCTGGCACCGTCACACCGCACCAGCAGGCAAGCACACGACAAAAGGTCTAAGCCTATCCAAGGGAAGCCAAACCAAGAACAAAACCGCTGCGCTTGTTGATATTGTTGCCGAAGAAGGCAGCGAATGGATCCGCGTCTCGACCGTTTCCGAAAAGCGGATTCTCTTTGACCTCGCCAAGCTGGGATGGGTCAATGACTTTGATTCCGACGAAGACGAGGATACACTAGACGCACGCTCAATCGGCGTTGACGACGAAGACGACGATGAAGATCAAGTCGACGTTGTCCGCAACGCCCGTCAACTCGCCCGAGCAGCTCAGGCAAACCCCATCCGCGGCCGTCCACCCAAGGTCCGCTTCGTCCTCACAAGAGTTGTCGCCGGTAAATCCGCGCCCATTGATTCTGTCATCAACAAAATCCGAGCTACAGGCGCCATTGTGCAATGCGGCGATGATATCCCCCCAGCACCTGCAATTGACGATGTTCTCCCACAGCTCCTCATCGATCGCTCCCGGGCTCTCAGCAACACTCTAAACATCGATTGCACCATCCTGCTTGCTCTCATATCAGACATCTCGCATAAACCTTGCCCGATACTAGACTGGTATCCTGGCGAAGTGCGCGCACAGATCGAAGAGGAAGCAGAGGAGCACTTACTTCCTACGCATCTTTACCCGGCTATCAAGGCGCATCCTATGGTGTGCACGCGCGAAGCAGCCGACCAGATGAATCTTATAGTGCAGACTCTAGCTACAGATACGGAGAGGCTGAGAGCGGATCTTTTGTTAGGCCAGGGAGATTGGCAAGTGCGGTCCTCGCAGGACTTGGTTGCGGAATGGGTATGTTCACTAGTAATTTCCCTTGATCCACCTTATTCTTCTAGCCCCCTCTATAACCTTTCTTTTTCTCTTTCTCAAAATTAGATTTTTAGTAGTACATTGTGTTGAAAATGCCCAAACTAACAGTGATATTTCTCAGGCAAGTCTATCCGACCACACCGTCCCCGAGGGCTTCGCCCTCCCAATAACAGTCAAATCACCCAACCTCGACTCCCTCACCGACACCCTCCCCGCCGTCGCACACATAGTAGCAGCGGAACTGGGTCCCCTCAACAAATCCATTTTCCTCTACGGATGGGCGCAGAATCTGACGACGCTGAGTGCGAATCGTGGGCGCGCTCGCCAGATTGAAAGTATTATTAATGAGCATGGGTTGCAGGATGGGGAGGCTGGGCCGCATATTTGGCTCTGTGGTGAGTCTCGTAGTTTGATTGCAAAGCATGGGCGGAGAAAGTAAAACAAAAAAAAGGGACAGAGAGAAAGAAGAGAGAATTGTGGTTGCTGAGTTCGCGGATTAGGGGCGACGCGTACGTTTCGTAAACCACGGCCTGGGCAGGGTACTGAGGAGGAGATACGGTTGTGGCAGAGTGGGTCGAGAGGGATTGTGTAGAGAGAAAGAGAAGATGATTTTGGATCGGTATCTTTGTTTTCTACAGGGAGATAGGTTGGAAGATACAAGACGAATGAAGCACTGGTATCGAGAAGAAAAAACAAGCATGGAAGACATACCCGTCTTACACGAAACAGTACACGATACATACTTTTCTACATCAAACCAATAATGGTCATCCACACTTACATGAGCAGTACCCAATAGCAGCAGAATAACATCAATTCTTCGTTGGGCTTGTATGTGTATGCAAACCACCATACGATAAGGATCACCAAGCCAGGAATTATTAAAAACTCCCTTACCTGTGTGGCCTTACCTTGATGCTGTACTTAGACTAAGGGGAAAAACATATTGCTTTCAAAATACACTTACATTAACCTACCCCAAGCAAGAAAAAGAAGGCAAAAAACGTTATAATAAAGAAAGGAAAAAAAAGGAAACGACGACATGAAGCTATTAAGACATGCGTGAAAACGGAAAAAAAGAGGAAAATATCACCTGTTTACCCTACCCGTCAAAGAAGATATTCGTTGTTCCCTTGCAAAACTAACATGCTCGAGTGTCCGACGGGATACTTCGGCTCGTGGAATGGCGTTATACCTTTCAAAAGCTGCAAACATGAAAGTGATGATTTTCCGTTGAAGAAGTCCGGGGTATGGTAGAGGTGACTCAAGATATGCAATGGTGCCTAGGAGTGATTGTTTTTTGGTGTTGCGTGCTCCTTACCCTCCTATATTGCGCTGTGCTGTAGAGTCGAAACGTCAAGAGCTGAACAGAGTCGATCTTACCCTCGTTGACGAGAAAGGCTGGGGCGAAGAAAAGGGAGGTAACCTTTTTGACAAACCATTGCGCAACAGGGCTTAGCCGTAAGTCGAGCTTAGTACCTTCGTCGTGTTCGTGGGTCGTCGTAGCTGTCACCATCGTAAGCGCGCTTCCGCGAGCCATCGTCTCGGCCTCCACCATATCCACCGTCACGGTCGCGGTATCGATCCCTGCTGCCGAGCGGTTCATTGTTAGCACCGCTGGATCCTCGGTCGTTACCCCCGCCACGTCTATCGTCGTACCGTCCACCACGATCGCCTCCGTAACCACCGCTTCCTCGGTCGCCACCGAAACCGCCGCTTCGGGGACCACGAGGACCAGCGGGTGCACCATCGGGAGGCCCATAACCGTTCGATTGGTACCCGATACCTCCTCGTCCACCGCCGTAACCCCCGCCGCCGCCTCGGCCGCCGCCACCAAAGCCTCCACTTCCACCACGGAAACCTCCTCGATCACCGCCAAAGCCTCCGCGACCTCCACCTCGTCCACCGAAACCACTGTTGAAGCCACCGCCGCGACCTCCGAATCCACCAGGACCGGCAGGGGCGCCGCCAAAGCCTCCTGCGCCACCAGATCCGCGGGCAGCTGGTCCCTTTGTATAGCCTCGACCGCCAAGGCCACCACCAAAGCGGCGTGGACGCCAGCCAGAAACCGTGCGACCGCGCTCAACATCGACCAGAACACGTCGGTCCTTGATTTTGATGCCATCTGTCTCTTTGTAGGCTGCCTTCATGTCTTTTTCACGCTCAAACACAATGAAGGCATAGCCGCGCTTGCGCTTCTTAGGTGGCGCGTCTTCTGGCTGCGTGATGTCCTCGACGATGCGGATACGCTCAATGGGACCGTAACGACCAAACTCGCGCTCGAGGTCGTCAGAGGTGACGCCGTACGACAGGCGAGACACGAAGAGTGTTTTGAAGGCGTCGCCCTGTACCTTTGGATCCTCGGAGGGTTTGTCTGTATCAGAGTCAGCGTTGTACTTATGAACAATTGATCTGCGCGTCCTGACGTACAATTCTTGACGCCTTCAGTAATAAGCTTCTCCTGTTTCTCCTTCTTTTCGAGCTTCTTGCGATCGCGTTTCTGCAGCCAGCTGTCGGTGGGCACATAGCCATCGTTGTCCTTGTATTCGCGTAGGGCGTCCATGTATTGCGCAATGCCGCCAATTTTGGGGGTGCAACGCTTCTCTGGCGCGTGGTCAGTAGGCTCAACCCATCGCAGCGGCGGCCGCGGGGCGAAGAGGTTCAACAGCATCGGCGGGAGTAAATGTGTCATTTTGGCGTGATGTCTGGATGCGCTCCAGATGGCGATGCGGAGTAGTTGGAATAATGGGGTGGAGGGTTGAAGAAGTGACGATGAGAGCAGGTGCTTCTGGTTCTTTGGGGGCTGATAGGCTTGGCAACAAGTTGCGACGCGGAGTTCGCACTAGCGCAATCCTAGGCTGCGACCGGGCACGTGAGAACAGTGCGCCGGTAGCCAGACTTTGGCCTCTGAGGTTGGCCAAGAGAAGGCACTACGAGTCTCCCAGCCGCAATTGCACGCCAACATGCCTGTCGCGGCTCTCAAGACGGTCGCAAAGTCTCAAGTATGTCCAGGCCCTGAGAATGCCTTCGTTGTGTCCTCCCACGCCGGCTGCTAACAATTGCACCTTCACAGAATGGCGTTGGGGCCTTTGTTCTGCCCTGCAAATCCTTAACCTTCCATTACTGCAACTGGTGGGGGTCGTCGCGCGGCATGAATGCCTTCATCAAGTCGTCCCTTCCGGCTTTTGCCAAGCGCAACCCTCAGATTGAAATTTCCGTCAGCCCACGGCCGGCCCACCACCCGGTCATCATCGCAAACTACATCAATGGAGCCCAGCGATCAATATGCGTCAAGAACCTGCAGAACGAGGGCGTACGGGAAAAGGCTGAGATGCTGAGGAACAGCACGGGAGAGAAGAACAGGAAACTAGACGGACGACCGGTGAAGAGTTTGAATGAGAGCGTGAGGGGTATTTGGAGTCCGTTCCACGGAAGCAAGATCAAGATATAGGAATTTTAAGGGATATAGGAGTTCGAAACAACTGGTAGCACAAGTTACGACTGTTAGTCGTAAGAGACGAAAGAGATTCGACTACACGGCCAGTGTGACCGAGCCAAATAGCACTCGGATAAAAGTGAATGCATATAAAGCATCCTAATCCAAGTACACCGAAACAAATCATATGTACGAATAGTGTATCAAATCTAAAAAAAATAAATCCAAGAACAAAAATTCACATGTCATATCCATCTTCGTCATTGATCTTCAAAAGCGTTTATTATGCTCCAACCTATGTGGTTTCTGGCAAAGATCTATTTCTCATAACTTCATCATTTTCCTTCCGGTGCGAGCTTCCGTCAGCTATAGACGAGCATCGCTCCGGGGGATTCATGCCTGGTGGCTGTTGATAATGTCAACAAACGCAGGCTTCAAGCTGGCACCGCCAACAAGGAAACCGTCAATGTCGGGCTGCTTGGCAAGCTCCTTGCAGTTCTTCTCCGAGACACTTCCGCCGTATAGGATACGGGTCTTCTCGGAAGCCTCTGCTGAGACCTCCTTCTTGAGCCACTCACGGAGAGCGGCGTGGACTTCCTGGGCTTGCTCAGTGGTAGCAACCTTGCCAGTACCAATAGCCCTGGCATTTGTTAGTTCATCCTGTTTGAGTAGCTAGTGTTCCCCCATGCCGACATACCAGATAGGCTCGTAAGCAACGACGATCTTGCTCCAGTCCTTAACCTTGTCGGCAACGGCCTTGAGCTGCTTGGTAACAACGTTGACGGTTTCACCCGCCTCACGCTGCTCCAGACTCTCACCACAGCACAGAATTACACCCAGACCACCGTCAACTGCTGCCTTTGTCTTGCTGGCGACGAAGTCATCGTTCTCCTGTAGGATCTGGCGGCGCTCAGAGTGACCCAGGATAGTCCAGGTGATACCGCTGTCTTTGAGCTGTTCGACTGAGATCTCGCCGGTGAAGGCGCCGTTGGGCTTGTCAAAGATGTTTTGTGCTGCAACCTCGATTCCCTTGCGGAGGTGTTCGCGGGTCAAGAGGAGGTAGAGAGATGGTGGTGCAATGACAACCTCTGTTTGCATGTGTCAGCTTGCTGTATTTGCAGTGGTGTGATGCAGGTTCCAGGTCCTCTGCTGAGGCTCACATGGCGATTTGCACTTACCAGTGTTCTCGTCGAGCTTGGCCTTGTTCAGGTTGTCGACGATTTCGGTGATCGACTTGATCGTACCGTTCCTTTAGGACGGTCAGCTCTTTGCCATTGTCGTGAAGGTACTCACAGCCCGGGTTGTAACGTACATCTTGAAGTTTCCACCGACGAAGAATTGGCGACCCATTTTGGCGGCTGTTTTTATACAAACTAGCTAGAAAGAATATGTGAGGGTATCAAGTATGCTCAATTGGAAGTGAGTTTAGGTGTGTTAGAGATGTGTTGTTGGGCTGAGCTACAGTAGGTATTAAAGCTTAGCGGGGGGTAACGCGCGGGGCCAGTGACGTCTTGAGAGATTCGCCGAACCCCGGCTTGCTTCTGAAAGACTGGAGATGCGGACCCCATCGTGAAATTTCTTTTTTCCAACTGGTAACCTTGGTTGTGCAAGCAAGTAATTCACCGGCTATCAACTTGAGGGCAGCACAGCGCGCCGGAAGGGTCTATTGTGCGTTTACAGCTACTTGGATTATGTGTGCAGTAACAATAATAGCGCAACTTCATGGCCTGCTTGGTGTTTGCAGACTTGAAGAGGTGCGGCTATGACAGAAACGGCCCACTGATCGTCCCGAAGTTATCCTTCAGCCAAGCCTTACACAACCAACATCTTCCGAACTCCACGTGCGACTTGTCGCTGGCTAGAACCGCCACTCCAACATCATGTCCGAGTCCGCGGAAAACGATAGAGACCCTACCGTCTATGGTCTATCAGTCACACCACTCACACAATGCGCACATTGGCACTCCCCGCTCGACATCATTGCTATTAAGCATTTCTGCTGCAAGAAATTCTACGCGTGCATCAGTTGCCACGATGCACTCGAGACGCATACGTCAGAAGTTTGGCCTCAAACGCAACGGGATGAGAGTGCCGTGCTATGCGGGCAATGCAAGCATGTCCTGACCGTAGATGAGTACCTAAAGAGCGGTAGCAACTGCACAAGATGCACGAGTAAATTCAATCCAGGCTGCAAGAACCATTGGGGGCTATACTTTCAACTTGATGGGAATACGACTTGAGCAAAAAGAAATCCATGCCTATTATTCTGGGGTATATGAGGGGATCCAGCCAAGATAAAAGAAAATCATACACACATTACCCTCGCCTGTTCCTTCATATCGCATCAAACTACATGTCCAATACCTTTCCCAACGGCGCTAAAATTCATGCCAGAAGAAACTTCTGGCTATTAGACACGTACAAGCTTGCTAGGTCTTGCACAAAATGACCTCCCATCCCACGGTCCATCTTACACTCCCCATGATAATAAGTAACAACGAGAATGCCGTCACAACACTGAGACTCGCGTACACGTACGCAGCTTTCCGCTTCAAAGTATCAATTTCAACGATCCAAGTTGATACGGTAGTCAGGCAGCCGCAGAAGCCGTCCATGATACCCTGCAGCACCTGACAGCCTACGATGCCTCCACCAACAAGCCCCGTAGTGCTGAGCGATACATGTTGCAAATCGTACGCCATGCCAATGACCGCGGTACCGAATATGTTGACGGTAAAGGTGCCAACGGGAAAAGTCGAATTGATCGGATTCAGGTACATGGAAATATAGTACCGGAGTAGACATCCGATGGGCGCGAAGACACAAGCAAAGAGGGCTTGACTACGCCATGCGTCATTTGGCGGAACAGCAGCCATGATGATCGCTCCGAGCCATACGCCCCAGCCTAAAACAACAAAAATCGGGTCGACGATGCGGCGCGTGGCGCGGAAGGGCAGTATCGGCGTGAAGCGATCTAGCCCAAGGGCTATATGCGCGCCAACGTGCAGCGCACAGTAACACGTAGCAATGGTAATGATAATGGTCGCACACAGAGCCAGGAAAGAGTACCCACCGTTCCTGGGTAAAAGATTGCCTGTCGGAGGAAGCGAGGTGTTCGCAGGGTACGGATGGCTGATGGGCGCCTTGAGATCGTTCGATAGCGATAAAAAGACGTCGCGAATAAAGCTCGAGAAGCTTGTGAACGAGCCGCAGAAGCCTGTCGCAAGGCCAATGTACATTGGGATCGTCTTCTTCACCTTTCCGTGGCGCGCTTTGTCGGCCTGTTGGAGTGCGGGTTCATCCGAGGGCTCTGGCAGGCCTTCCCCCCGATTCCCCCACTCTGCAGCAAAAAGACGACGGTCTTCTGCTAGGAAGCCCATTATCAATGTGCCGGCGACGTTGGCCCATAGTTCGGAGAAGGTCAGGGGTGTGCCGGAGTAGAAAGTGAGGGCTTGGAGGCCGACACGCGCCAGTGTTCCCCAGATGGAAAAGAATATCAAGTAAGAAACAGTGTACAGCTCTGTTGCTATCTTGGATGCTCTCCGTGCTCCTGGTGTGGGCTTCGAACGCACATAGAGACCTGCATAATCTTCTTCCTTCCCAGACACCATACTGGGCAGAGCGGTGATGCTTAGTTGCGAAGCCGACGGTGAACCGTGTATCGGACGCTCTTGCGGGACTGCAAGTCTTGCTGATGGTTGGACCTGTGGCAGCGATGGGTTTGCAGGCTCAGTGTCGGCCTTGCCGCTCTGTCCTCGCGTCCTTGGCCTGTGGAATGCTGCAGGTAAAGTGGGCGATTGGGCAGCCTCGTTGAAGACGTGCAGCCAGGAGCCTGGCACTAGGGCGTCGTCTGGGTCGTGCGACTTGTCGAGCCTGGAATCGGCGGTGCTTCGCGACGTGCGCTTGCTCGAGTTCTTGTCCTTCCACCTCGAGGTGCTGTCGGTGCGCTGGCGCTGGCGCGTATATGGGACGTTGGGCGCAGGCGAGGCGGTTGAGCCGGCAGACAGCGGTGAGGGCTCAATGTCGTCGTATGCTGAGGGTGGGATGCCCGAGTCGAGGTCGAAGTCGAGTCGCGCGGCATCGCTGGGTGACCAGGGTTGCAGTCGCGGGCCGGCGGATGGCTCTTCCAAGATGAGCGACGAGCGCAACGACGATCGTTGGTTATTGTAGTGAGACTGGCGCTTGGTGGGAACATCGTCGTAGTCGTCGGCGGCGGCTACTGCTGTATTTGCAGCATGGTCCGCCATAACAGGCGTCTCGGGTGCCTGCAGATTGGGATGTACAATGACGTGGACCCGTACCAGAAACTGGGTCCCCCTCAATTCATCTCACCTCGCGGCCTGGAAGATGAGTGGATATGATGGCTGTTTGTATACGGAAGTACTGGAGTCGGGCAGGCCACGCAGCAGACTGTCCCGTAACGCGATGGATGTCAGCTCCTGCCGCCGTGTAGCGCGTATATATCGTCAGACAGCCTTCGACCTCCGCCCCCCTTCTGAAGCAAAGAAGAAAGTATAAACACCCGTCAGGGCCATATTTGTTGTCAAGGCTTTTGCGCCATGCCCAAGTGCACGAGCACTGACTCCGATTTCTGTATTCTCCGATTGGCGCAGGGACAGGCCTGTTTCGTCCATGCGTGGGCGGCGCTGTCCGACGCCGGGTCAGCTGTTATCGCCCGCATTGGGGTAGCGCTACTCGACCTACCTATCTTATGCCCGCCGTCAATTGAACAAGCAATATTCCCTTCCCAAGCTCTGTATATATACATACATACTTGTCTCGCTGCTAGCTTGGCTGCCTCGAATCTGTGTCATCGCACCGTCCACCCAATCGCACGTGACAGTCCGACGCAGACATACTACAGACATCCACACATCATGGCAACCACCAACCTCCCCAAGAACGCACACGTGTCCACCCATCCTTGTCTTCAGGCAAAACTCTCCCAGCTACGGTCAGCAAGCACAGGTTCCCGTGATGCACAGACGCTGGTTCATGAAATCGCCCTCATGGTGGGCTATGAAGCCCTCGCCTCAGGATTGAAGTCACAGCAGGGAAGCACAGTACGTCCCCATTCCACCTTGCTTTCATGTGCACACACGCACGCTCTGAGAATTGGCATACTTTTTCCACTCAAACAATCATGCAAAAACCAACCGTGTGCCCTCAGTGCGTGTGGCACAAGCAATGGTGTAATCTGCACATGCATTAACAACATGGTTACAGGACAAGTCGCCCTTGGGATATGAGTACACAACGAGCACCACCTCACCCGCCCCCTCTGCCATATCGCTCGTGCCTATCCTCCGCTCTGGCCTCTCCATGGTCCCTGCGCTCTCATCCCTCCTCCCTACCCCAGTCCCCATCCACCACCTGGGTCTCTACCGCGAGAAGACGACCCTGCAACCAGTCGAGTACTACAACAATCTGCCCTATCACACCCCGCACACGTCTGGCGCCACCAAGCCCCAGCCCGAGCTGGCCATCATTGTCGATCCCATCATTGCGACCGGTGCGACGGCTTGTGCGGCTATTGATACGCTCAAGGACTGGGGTGTTAAGAAGATCATTGTCTGCAGTATTCTGGCTACCGAGGAGGGGCTTCAAAAGGCCTGTAGTGAGTGGGAGGAGGGCGTTGAGGTGTGGGTTGGCGCGTGCGATAAGGGTGTTGATGACAAAGGCATGATCAAGCCGGGACTAGGCGATATTGGAGACAGGCTATTCTTGACACTGGGAAAATAAGTCCATAGCAAGCCATGGGAATTCATGTGCAAAGTGTTCCATGTGTGATACTTGGTAACCTTGGTACTCATTGGACCAAGCTGTGTTTTGCTTCACGTGCCGTTTCCAAGGGTCTCGACCAAAAGCATGGTCACGGAATAGGGGTCGCCTTCTCCCTTGCGCCTCGATCCAGACGCGGCGGATTGTCTTGTCGATCGCCTTGTCCTGTGCAAGCTTCGGGCGGGCAAGAGTCTAGTAGTTGAGAATGTATGGTATGTAGCTGTGGCAGTGCTACTTCCAAGCCCTTGGCCTCAACCATCAGCCACTGATGACGCAAATGTACAACAATCTTGCTTCACCTATTTGGGCCAACGCAGCCAGCCACGTCCAATATATAACTGCCCTTACTCCACCTCTGCCTCATAACTCAGTACTTCCCCACTAAATTCCTATTTCACACACTCCACTCACACCTACGCCTATCCACGAACAAACATACATCCATACTACAACCATGGGTCTCATGTGGCACAAGGGCTTTGGCGGAAAGAGGGCTGGTAAAATGGACCTGGCACTTCAAAGTCGTCAAGCAGCTGCTAACAGATTTATAGGTGGCGGTGTCGTTGTTGACAAACACGGTGTTCGACGCGCACCCTTTCGCATCTCGTGCGGTGGTTTCTCTTGCTTCCGCTAAGCATCCACCCTCCTCATATCAACGATTCACGACTTGTAAGTCAAACAGGCTCACCAACGGTAACCGTCAGCTTACATGTTCAGCTCTCAACACGTCCATATCTTGATACCTTTGTTTTGCGATGGCGTTACGGCTCGAATCTGAACGGCGGTGAACAAGTGGAAGCTGTGCATAGCTCCTTAGCGTCACATGCATGCGGAGTCACACGCACACACACACACATATGTGACCAGATTCATACATGTTCCATAACCTCAGTAGCCTAATAAAATAAGCATATTTGAAATCTTAGTGCCATCGTCACTACTCCTTGTTTACAAACAGCTTGATACAGATGCCAAGCATTTGTTGAAAGAATGACGTCACACGTCACACCCTGGACTCGAGATCCACCTCTCCCATCCCACGCCATTTAGGTCAACCTCGAGGGCGGGGCAAATGGCGTTTGTGAAGACAGCTTCTGCATAGCTCACAGTAGACCTATGGGCGAGTATCGTCACGGCCACAACCCCAGATACAGCAAGATGCGGTCTGTTCTCATCATCAACCCCAACTCTACGGAGCAAATGACGAATGGCTTGAAGCCACTTGTCGATGCGCTACAATTCAAAGACGTCAATCAAACGCCACTCACAGCAGCGACCCAGCGACTAACCGTAGCTAGTAGACCGCACACGAGTACTTCACTGCACCCTCGGGTCCAAAGAGCATCAACAATGAAGACGACGCTGCCGAGTCGGTAGACCATTGCCTACCCGCTTTGGAGAAAGACCTCGCACGCTACGATGGCTTCCTCGTCGCATGCTACTCAAAGCATCCTCTCGTGCCACGCCTGAAAGAGCACACTACTGTGAGAGGCTCTCGCAAACCCGTCACTGGTATTTTCGAGGCCAGTGTGGGCACATCACTTCAGATTATACATCCTGACGAAAAGTTTGGCATCGTCAGCACAGGCAAGGTCTGGGAGACCATCCTGACTGATGCTACGATTGATTTTTTGGGCACGGGTTCAGAAGCTAGCAAGCGCTTTGCGGGCGTGGAAACGACAGGGCTCAACGCCACGGATCTGCATGATGCGCCTGCCGACGAGGTGCGCAAGCGCATGAAAGATGCCGTGAAGCGGCTTTTGAAGAAAGACAAGGTTGGCGCCATCTGTCTGGGCTGTGCGGGTATGGCTGGTATGGATGAGATGGTCAGGGAGGCGTGTATAGAGGAGTTGGGAGATGTCGAGGGTAAGAGAGTCAGGGTTGTGGACGGAGTAATGGCTGGTGTTGCGTGGCTAGAGGGTGCTGTACGTGCTAGCTTCTAATCTGCATCGAGGCGAATAGTGAAAAGTATATATTTGAAGCATATTTGTGTATATCTGTAATATTCCATGAATGATCACGATGTGAAATATCCCAATGAGTAGAGCCACTAACCAGAAACATTATGACATAATAACGTGGACCCTGGCGGGGATTGTAGTGGGACTATCACGCCCGACGACCTTCCTACCTGAACTCTAGTCATACAATTCCACATGACCATTTGGACATTTTTAAATTTTCCGCTCCAAAAAATACTGGTCGTCGTCTCGTGGGATAAGATTCGAAACAAGAATTTAGTCAATTAATCGCTATGCAGTCGCTGCCGAACGAGCTTTTATCGCAGATTGCTTCACAGCTGCATCAAGAACCGCCTTCAATCACAAAGTTTACCCACGAGCCTTCTGAACATCTGACACAATCGGAGTTGACTCCACTCAAAACCTTGTCTCTGGTGTCATGGCGCTGGAGAAAGATTGTTCTACCCATACTCTTCCGCTATTCGCGGATACCACTTGACGATGAGCCGCAATGGGTACCTTTGGACGCACGGCTCGTTGATAGCATGCAGGAGCAATTGACCAAACTGAGTAACCATGAATTTGTCATCTACACGAAATTGCGGAGCAAGTTCAAAAGCAGCTCGGGCTTTGCATTCAAGCCAGCCATGGATGATGTCCTCGTCAATTTATGCCGCATCCAAGAGGGGGATGAGTTTCTCAAGTCAGTGCCAAACATTTTGTGGCTTCCACATCTTCCGAAAACATTTACAGACTTTTGTCGATTCGTGGCACATTACACACTGAAGCACCACATCAAGAGCGTGGTGGTGCATACGAACAAGGAATACAAGCTGTCTCATGTATCTGCTGCAGAAGCACCGTTAGCTCGTGGGGTGACTGACATCTGGACGCAAGTATTCTCTCACCTAGAACCTACACGCATTGTCGTTGCTGCCCCACCGTCGACAATGGCTGGACTGCTGGATTCACCGATGCGGAGCAACGACGTGTGGGCTTTTGAGATGAAGATGCACTATGTTGAGCTAATTCAGGCCGAGCCGCCCCGTACTGCTCATATGCAAGAGAATTGCCGGACATGGGGCTCTGCTCTCATCCATCAAAGACCTTGGTATCACATGGGTTACAACGAGGGCTCGTCCATTGCTGCGTACAGCACATACGAGTACCATTTGAAACAACCGCCAAGGATACTTTTTCATTTGCTTATACGCCTGTTCAGGGAAACACAACCATGCTGCAACATGACATCGTTCAGCTTCACAGGCGTCTTCCCATTTGCCGCAAACATCACTTCGATTGTTCGCGCTCTTCACCGCATCCCGACGGTCAACAGGATCAGTGTACAGCTAGCACCTGGACCAGAGAACAATGTGCTCAGTGACGGCAAGAGAAGGGGCAGAGCGCAGTCAAGCGACTTTTGGCTCGAGTGGCGCGAGAGTTACAAAGTGATTGCGAGCTATTTAGGCGTGTTTGACTTTGCGGACCAGGCAAAGTTTGCAAGCAGAGACTGTGGGAGTAAGCAGCTGGCAATCGAGGTTGAAGAGTGTATGGATTTGCTGAGAAAGAGGGGGATTGGGTGGAAGAGCGAAGGGGATGGGAATTGGGTTAGGGATCACACGTTAGATTGTCAAACAGCGACTGTTGAGGTTGAAGGAGGTTGAGATTGGATATTTGCAATACAGGGTATTGGAAGCACCGTGATGTGAATACGCAGACTGTGCCATATTTAACTTTGAGCAGTGTAACTATAGGCAATCCTTCATCGTGGGCGAGGCTATCCTTGAACATGGCTCTAAGCACTAACCAATTAGCAGCGGCCTCTAGGGCAGCGTGCCCCACTTTGAAATGCCTGTGTCGTCTGTCACAAACTAACCCGACGTCATGCCAAATTTCTGATTCGGATACCTTGCACCGGCCAATCTTACTCGAACTCTCCGGCAAAGATAAACAAAGGCAACAATCATGGACTCGTATGTGAATTGTTTTCGGCTGCGAAACATTGCACAAGAGCTAATGCAGCGTCTCTAGCCTCACAGCATCTGAGCAGCGCGAGCTGCAGTCGCGCATGGAGAAGAAGCAGATGAAGGAATTCATGAACGTACGTAGAGCGTCTTTTGGGATGATTCTTGTGCTTCAACGACTGACACGGGATGGCAGATGTACTCGAACCTGGTGCAGCAATGCTTTGACCACTGTGTCAACGGCTTCGAGAGCAAGTCTCTCACCTCGCGCGAAGAGAGCTGCGTGATGCGATGCGTCGACAAGCACATGAAGGGCTCGCAGCGACTAGGCGACCGCTTCCAGGAGCAGAATGCCGCCATGGCCCAGGGCGGCGGCATGGGCGGAAGATAGATGGACAGAAGGGAAATCTCTGCGGCGGAGAGACAAAGGCTGCCTAGTGGCGATGAGAGACGACGCGCGGAATGCCGACTGCAAAGCGTGCAATGGTCGGGGTTGGATACAGTGGCCAGCCCGGTCATGCGCTGGCACAGAAAAAGGCCATTTGTACTACTATATAAAGACGAGTCGTGGGATCCGGTGTGGGCGTGGGCTACGTAAGATGCTTGCCCACGTCTGGATTAGTAAGAGCAGAAGCATGTCTCACGGACATGACTGCCATTGGCAATGATATATATGGTTATGGAAATGGAGAAGCATGTAGGTGATACTGCTACTACTACTACTACTATTACTTCGTCGTGTGCGGTGCGGTGCAGGCCAGCAGCCATGGGCAATTCGTACCATACATGTGTACATACATATAATGCACCCGAGATGCAGTTTCAAGAGGGGAGATTGTGTGAAGTAGTGTAGGCATGTACATTACGTGTGTCTATGTACCTACACCAGTGCGTATGTATGGAGCCATGAAGGGGTTAATTATAGCGCAGCATGCTCGCTCTGTGCCTCTTCCTTCTCGGGCTGCATGGCCGTGGCAATGATTCCAGGCTGCATGTAGGCATGTCAGGCGACGCGATGCCGTTTTGCGTGGATTGGCCGGCAGGCACTCGCTGCTGTTGTCATCGGGCAGCCACTCGAACTCCCTCGCCTCGCCTCGCCTCGCCTGGTGGGAGCATCACCTACGCAAGCCAGCAGCCCTGCATGCATGCTCTCTTTGTCGCTCCGAGCCCCAGTTTCAGCGTCGCCTTCTCTGCGCCCACACATGCCTTGAAAAGCGCCTTTGGACACGCAAGCTGCGCATCTGTGCCCACCCCTAACCGCCCGCCCTCACCAATTTGCTGCCCACCCCTCTCGCTCTGCACCCCCCCAGACCAGACCAGACCAGAGTCGAGTCGCGTCGCTTGCTGGCTGGCTCGCTACTCTCGCTCCCTCTCGCTCACCTCTCGCTCACCTCTCGCTCACCTCTCGCTCACCTCTCGCCCGCTCCCTCACCCATCCACCCGCCCGCACGCCCGAGCATCGTGACCTCCCGCCTCGTCCTGTTGTGCGCCGCCTGACTGAGCGAAGAGCGGTCGCGGAATACGAGACGGACGCCCGTTGGCAGCTCTTGCGCATCCCTCGCTACTAGAAGCCGACGTCACGTAGCGGCCCCCCCAGATAGCTGCCGCCTTGCCTGCCCACTCGGGGTCCACCTGTGCCTGGAACAAGAGCCAACTCCACAGCACCACCGCCTGCGATCGACGACTGCCCGCCCGTTGCTCATCTTCTTTTTGCTCTGGAGAGCAGCCATCGCTCTTCGGAACCCCTCCCCTCCGCGCTTGCCATGCCCGCAGGCACGCACACCAATCCCCAGACTCCGCGCGTGCGCAATGGGGAGCCCCAGCCCGCCCCGTTGGTCACTCCCGAGCCCGCCTCGTCCAAGCGGGATTTGACCTCGTGGTGGAGGCAGTTTAGCAAGCGCCCCGCGAAGAAGGACGACGACAAAGGTACGCTGCCGCCGCCGCCGCAGTCGCCCGCTTTGTTTCCCGCGCGCAATCACTGACTGTCTTGCGCGCATACTTAGATCAAGCCCTCCCCGGCATCTTTGGCGTTCCCCTCATCCAGAGCATCCCCTATGCCAATGTCGCAATCTCGCTCTTCAACGAGCACGGCGAGAGCTATATCTATGGCTATGTCCCCATTGTCGTCGCAAAGTGCGGTGTCTTCTTGAAGGAAAAGGGTCAGTCAAGCCAAAGCACTTCTGCCACCAGCTGTTAACCCGCGCACAGCAACCGACGTGGAAGGCATCTTTCGGCTGGCCGGCTCGGAAAAGAGGATCAAGGAACTCAAAACGGCTTTTGACACGCCGCCAAGATATGGAAAGGGCCTCGACTGGTCCGGCTACACGGTTCACGATGCCGCAAACATTTTGCGCCGCTACTTCAACAACCTGCCAGAGCCTATAATCCCCTTGCAGCACTATGATCCTTTTAGGGACCCCCTCAAGGGCCACCAGGCCGAAGCTGTCGGTCCCTGCGAAGGTCAGGCCCCATCCATCGGAGGCTTTGACCCAGACGCCGCTGTGCGCATATATCAACACCAAATCAAGGCCCTGCCGTCCCTGAATAGGCAGCTGTTGTTATATATTTTGGATCTTCTTGCGGTTTTTGCCGCCAAAGCCGATGTCAACAAGATGACGACGTCGAATCTTGCTGCCATCTTCCAGCCGGGACTATTATCCCATCCCCAGCACGACATGTCGCCGCAAGACTACCGCCTCAGCCAAGACGTGCTGATCTTTCTCATCGACAACCAGGATCACTTCTTGATTGGTATGGAGGGCACGGCTGTCGACGAGGGTACAGTCCAGCGCATTGAAAGCGGGCCATCTACCCCCCAGGCCAGAACACCAACCACTCCTGGCCGCAACAGCACCGGTATTGGGCGCTCAGCTTCGACGACTTCCAGTGCTGGTGCAGAAAGTCTGCGCATGCAAGGTGGAGTTCGGAGAAATGTATCAACATCTTCGAAGCGCTCTCGTCATTCCGGGGCTGTCCCTAGTCCAATAACTCCAGCATTTGCTTCACCGACCACCTCAGGAGTGCACCGAAGCAATACACTACCCTCGAAGCGCACCCCAGCGATTGGCAGCCCGCGCTTCCCTCCATCGAAGCAAACTACTTCTACAGTGGAAGAGGTCAAGAGCGAGCTTTTAGCGCCAGAGACCGCAAATGCCCCGATGACCCATGCTCATGCGAAACCAGAGGTTCAGCAACATCCACAACAACCTGAGGCTTTACAGAGCACTGCACCTGCTGCACCTGCGGCACCTGCGGCACCTGCGGTAGAACAAGCTGTAGCAACACAACCCCCTGAACCTGAAGTGACAGTGCCCAAACGAGCGCAGACTGTACCTCCAAACAAGATAGAGATGCCGAAGCCATTCGAAGTTGCTTCTGGACCTAACAATCTTACGCCGTCCACTGCACTCAACCGACGAAGCATGCCTCCAACCAGCCATGGATTTCAAAATATTCCTGGTGCCTTCCCGCTTGCATCGCCTGGCGTTATCCCACCAAGCCAGCCCACTACACCCAATGTCACTGCACAGGCTGCACAGTCTCTCTTGCCTCCACGGTCTACCACACCTAGCAATGGCCTTCGTAGTCCCCAACGCAGTCCACATCATACACCTACGCGCGAACGTTCGGAATTTCTCGAAGGGCCTGTCGATTCCGGACCCCCAGTCGAAATGACGCCAGCTGTGCGCACATTTACCCAAATTCTGTCAAAAGTAGGTGCCTCACCCACTGGTAAATCTGATGATGGGAAGGATTGCCGGAAGCCCAACAAGCTCCAGAAGAAGAGATTGCCAAATACGGTGAGCCAAAGTACTCACAGTTCTACACATTCTCTTGGTGGTAGCGAGGCTGGTTTTGGAGGGTCTCAATCAGGCCATGGCCCTCCCTCACCATTACATCCACCCCAGCCTGCGTTTGCACAAGGTCAGTCGCACTCTAACAGCTCTAAGGAAGCCGTTCACGACACAAACTCGTCGAAGGCTTCAGGCAACACTCTGAAGCCCAGCATGTCGCCTTCTGCTTCCTTTAGGTCACACTCGACCGCGACCGAATACTCGGAAACCGAGTTGGGTGACGATGCGCCGAAAGAAGAGAAGCGTAGCTTCTGGAAGGGCCATCACCGGCGCGGGGAGAGCAAGGCAACGCCTACAGCGAGCCAGACTGACCTGCGAGGGTCCGTGATTGGCGCGGACAAGAGCATGAGTTCGTTTGCTAGCAGTTCGGGATGGACAGGCAACGGGCGCCGAAGTGGTCAGTATGAACATGTACCTGGGTCAGAAGGGTCTGTAGTTGGCAGCCCGCCAGACCACGACAAGAGTGAAAAGAAGGGGGCTTTTGATTGGTTCCACAAGCGGAGGCAGGATCACAGAGATCGTGTAGACAAGAGAGAAAGGGCCAAGAGTCCGCCGGGAAGCTCAAACTATGGGCCTCTGCCGCAGAACCTGGCGCAGCAAAGTGAAAACATTGCTGGTCGCGGCAGACGATCAGATATACCGCACGCTACGGAAGAGCCGCAGCCTAAAGCGGACAAGTCGAATGATGTCACGCCCACTGGCCCCAGCCCCTCGCCGCCGCCAGCGGCTGCTAATACATCGAGCCCTAAGCGAGTGAGCAACTCAATGGCGCTCAGGACAAACCTTCCCGCGGCGTTGACAGAACCTATTTCGATAGCGCGGTCGCCGGAAAGAAGTCCGCTGTCACCAGTTGCTGCAACGGTACCTCAATCGCTGCCAGGGGCTGCTGCATCATCCATGACGACTGCAGAAAGTGTGCCTGAAGCTAAGGCGGATGCGCCGGTACAGTCAGAAGCTGCAGCTGCAGCTCCACCGGCTAGTGAACCAAAGCCGATACCTTCTGGACCCATGCATGCTTCATCGGGGTCAACAGTCACCATCACGCCACAGGCAATGAATGCGGACGCAAACTCTGGAGCGCCGGTGACTGAGAATGCACAGTCACCAGCAGCAGCAAGTCCACCAGCTTCATGAGGGAGTAATCATTTGTTGAGTTGTATAATGCATGGCGGAAGCGTGTCTATACCAGCCATATATATCCTCATGCTACGGCATGGCCTGTTTCATTTTTTCCGTTTAGGCCAAGGCTGTGCTTTGGCCAAACTGTTGGTATGTAAATGCGTGTGTGTGTATAGGGACTGGAGGATTGGCCTCGTCTCGCTTTTGTTGTAAGAAGAAGGGATAGGGAGAGGGGGTGTGTAGGTAGTAGGGTCAGTCAAAATGTGGAGGGGAATGGTAGCTTTTATTTGGAGAGGGGTTTCCTTTCTAGTTGTTGAATTGCACTTGTTTTACAAGGTCAAGGGGCTTGACGCGTGTTGCAAGGGCGAGGTGTGTTGTGGTACTTGGCCTGTACACCGGGCGAGGTGCAATGGAATGATTAGTCGGGGGGTCAAAAGGATTCGCATCAATCTATATGAATGCAGGGAGAAGCGAAGCAGTTGATGAACGAAGTTGGTGATTGCACATGTGCGTTGTTTGTGGCCATATGAGTGGATTGGTAGCATTACAACTATCGGCACGTGGTACTGCTACGTATATGCAGATGTATAGTACGGTACACTAAAGATGATAAGCAGCCCCCCTGCCCCTGTGCATCCCGTATGTACACACACACACTGCGACAAGAGCCAACAGGAGAGGGGCATGCATCTAGTGTGGTGGCGACGAACAGGAAATGCAGAGGTCTAGAGCCGAGCGGGGAAGAAGCGAGGGGGTCTGAGTGGTGGGGTTTCTTGTCTAGCCATGTGCATCGTCTATCGTGTAGGGATGCGTAGGCGAACGGTAGGTGAGTTACAGTACTTGGACCTCTGAGCATGATGGAGGTTGAAGTAGGAAGGTGACTATTTTTAGGACGCTTACGACGGTGATTGGGCAAGGGCGGACTAGGCCGCGGACCAGGATTGGTTGGGGACGCCATGTGGGCTGAGGGATACGGAGGAGACAGCAGAAGGCCGGTGTGTACGGGCAAATGCGGTGGCTGTGTGCTGTCTAGAGTGGAGTTGAACGACGTCAACTTGGCTCAGCAGCAGCACACACACACACGCGGTGGTTTCATCGCGCGCTCGCAACTAGGGACATGATGCCTCGGCGGGAAGAGGGGCCTCCCTTTCAAACAAATGACGTGCTGGAGGCGTCAAACCAAAAAGGCGGCACCCCGACGACTCGTCTGATGTTGTCTTGTCACATAATATACCCTACCCCCGAAGTTTATGTGCCAGCTTTGCTTCTCGCCTTGTTTCACGCGCTGGGCGTATATGTGAATTACCTGTTTTTGCGCGCCGGACAATGGCCTCATGTGTGCTGATCAAGTAACCGTTGTCCGGAGAAGACAGGCCTGAAGAGCATCAATGCGGATGAGCGATTGGGAAGCGCGACGGGGGTGTGGAAGGATGACTGCAGGGCCGGCCATGGGCATGGTTGAGGGTGCACGGGATAGTCGGGACAGCGTGTGCTTTAGTGGCATTGGGAGGCGAAAGGCAGGCAAAGCGGGCCTGGCAAGCTCGCGTTTCTGTCCAGGTCACAGCTAGTGCCATGTATCAGCAACGACTCCACCTTCTGCCTTAAGGTCCGATCTGCCTGCTGCTCCTTCCCACTCCTTTCGCTCCAAATTAATTAATTCCTCCTACTTACTACATACACATTACACTCGCTGTCCATCGGCCCGACTCTGACTTTAACAACAACAGCTACTACTAACTACTATCTCTCACTCTCACTCTCACTTACCCATTCACAAACGACACCTTCGTTTCGTTCAACTTTTCTGCTCGCTTGCTTGCGATAAAAGGAAAGCCAGAAACGTCATCGAGTGCACCAGAGAAATAATACGCAACAAGCAAAGCAACAAAATTCTTTGTTGGCTTCACGCCGTCGGGGCACTGGTAACCCAGCCACACGGGAACCCACTGAAATTGTGTAAGCACGTCCTGAGCACTGCCTTCATGGCGACCACGACTCGCTAAAGTCTATCTGTTCCGCCTCGTTCCCTTTGTTACCGCTCCCGGGGCTTAACCACATCATGGCGCTCTGCTGACACGAACTGCGCAGCTCCTGACATTTCTTCCCTTTAAAAGAGGCAAATCCGCCTTCTCTTGACTTCGCTTAACCGATATCGCCTGCTTTGCACGTCACCACCATGCGTTCCTTCTGCCAGGTTGCCGTCATGGCACTTCCCTTGTTCAGCGCGATTGCAGCTGCGGAGCCCAAGGATGTTGCAGACCACCCAAAGACCATCTATGCAACCGCACAGGAAGCTTTCCAGGACCTCCTGAATGCGCTGCCGGAAGAATCCTTGCATGCAGCACTGAGCAATCTCAAGGACTTTAAGAATGGCATCTTCGAGTCGCACCATCGGGGAGTCGAAAACATCCACAGCAACAACCCGGCGCTTGCTTCTAAGCTTATCGTCGATGCCGTCAATGACTTGCGCAAGAGGCAGACGCCTTCAAACGGCACCAATAGCGCCACTACCGCTAGCAACCCACCCGAGTCAATCCAGAACTCCACTCCTGTGCCAACAACGAGCGACAACTTGCAACCTGAAACCAGCTCTGCTGCGCCACCACCACCACCGCCTGGAAGCAGTGAGGCCTCCGCCGATACTGTGACCCAGACGCAAACTCAGACGCAAACCCAAACACAGACACAGACACAGAGTCAAACCCAGACACAGACGCAGACTCAGCAGCAAACTACAACCGCCGTTTCAACCACGACTCAAGAGCGGCCTGCCATTATTCCTGTCGAAAACACAGTAACCAAGGATGGCAAGACGATTGTGCAGACCACCGAGGTCCTTAGTGAAGTTACCGCCTCCGTCGCCGTGACTGTTGTGCGCACCAATATAGCGGGCAGCACAGTAACAGAGACCGAGAACCGACCTGCCGTCGTCAAGACAACTACGGACCGAGCCGGCCGTACAACCGTCACCACTTCGGCGGTCAACTTTGCGCCAACAGCAGGCCAAGTGACGTCAACAACTGACTCACGCGGCTCTATTGTTCTGACAACACTCACACCTGGCGGCGGTCTGGTTAGCAGCATCAAGCTGATCACCACGACTGATGCACAGGGCCGCCAGAGCACAATGACGACGTATGCCTTTGTCGACCCAGTGCAAGCTACTGGCGCTGCCAATAGCCCCAATGCTCCCGGAAACGACAAGCCTTCGCTGCAAACTGGTGCCGCTGTCGCCAATGGAGCCCAATACGCTGCTGTTGGTCTTGGTGCCCTAGCCTTTTTCTTCTAAGAGAGGAAAACAAAAGTTGTCGCAATTACAAAATTCGGATCGTTAGAAAAAAAAAATGGGGCTGCTGATGGTTCTTCAGATTGTACATATCTTTTTTCTTTTCCTGATCTTTTCCTCTTCTCTTCTTCATACAAACGCGAACACGAATTTCCTTTCAGGTTCTTTTACCATACGCTTGTTCGGCTGTCCATTCCTTTGATACCCCCTACTACATCTACATGTTTATACGTGTATATACGACACTCATTTTTTCTGTTTAATAGATAATGCAATGGTTTGCTTGGTATTTGTGGTTCGCTGCGTGTAATGGAAGCTAAATGGTGGATATGATGCATGGGAGGATGCATCGAAGTGGAGAGTGGGTCGAGTTTCCAAGGCGGGATATACATATGGAATGGGAAAAGGTGGGGGTGTGCAAAATGGGAAGGGAAAAAAAGAAAAAAGTAATAACGGGTACTTCTTTGTAGATGGAATATATACACATAACCTACACATACACTTGGCATTACTTCCTTTTCTCCATCGTGAACAAAAAGCAAAAATCAACCCGCACCGTCTATGTATATCGATCTTAATAGCGGTTAGGATACCTTATTTTATTTTTGTTTTTTTGTGTGTATATATACTCTTCATCTTCTCCATCTACACACCTACCAAAAAATGACAAGGAAACCAAGCAAACAACAAGGGAAGGGGTATTGGTATTTCCAATCAAAAAAAAACGCCACCAAAAAAAAGATGTTACTGCCTTCTATGCCGATGATGATAAACCATCCAAATGCGTTTTTTCCTTTCTCTCTTTTCCTCTCCTCTTTGCCGGTTTCTTCGCTCCACTTCCCTCTCTCTCTCTCTCTCTCTCTCCCTTTAGCCCAAAGTCAACAGCTTATACATCGAAGAGAACCCCCCCTATAACCCTAGATAACCCCTTTTCTAGATCAAATAGGAAGAAAACAAAACAACATCCACCAGTTACCCAAGAAAAAAAAGGTTCTCTGTAAGTAGGTAAACCATAGACATGTAAACCATAGATTCAACAAAAAAAACCAGCCTCCCTTTCCCCCGCCTCCCCCCCCACCCGCTTATGATACAGAAAAGAAGAGTAAACGACAACGAACGACTACAAGAAGAAGGAAGAGGAAAAAAAGAAGAAGATATACTCATATCACTTACCACAAACAAAAAAAAGGAAGGGGAGGAAAGAAAAGCCCCAAGTTCTCCTCCCTACCCCTACCCCTACTCCTCACGCACACTCACCTTGCCTTTGTCGCAATAAAATACTCGACACTCTCACCCGCCCAACTCACACTATTAGTGCCCGACTCATACCTCTCTTCATCAAACAGCCCCGCAATACTCTGTTCATTCCTAACCCCCTGTTTTGCGGCACCACCACCAAAGCTCTCAAGACTAACGACTTTGCACCCTTGCTTCAGATCCAAGAACTTTTGTAGGAGCAGATTATTCAGCGTCTCGCCAAAGACTTTATTGTTAACGAGTACGACATCCGCTTTGCGAAGTACATTGTCGATTTCAGGCGACTCGAGAAAGTCGCCGTGGATAAGCTCAATGGGACCGAGCGCAATGTTCCAGAGTCTCGAGCGGGCCTTGAGTTCGGCCGCTTGTTCGGAGCCGAGCGAGGCGGCGAGCTTCATCTTTTCAATGCCCCAGGATTCGGCGCCGGTTTGGAGGGCGGATTGCAGGACCACGTTGCCGACGCCGGAGCCGAGGTCGACGAAGATGTGCGATGAGTTGAGTCCCGTTTGCGCAAAGATTTTGTGGACAAACGGCGTGAGGAGCTCGCCGTAGGTGGTTTCTTTACCGGCGACCTTGCGGAGGCGGTGGGCGTGCGGGGACACGATGCGGTTGTAGCTTTGGGCCGTGATGCGCTTGACCAGGCTGAGGGGGATGGCGTGCATATCATCGAGGATGCGGGGTATGGTACCATCGCTGTAGCGGTCCTTGATCAGCTTGTTGAATTTGGAGAGTTCTTGTTTGAAGAGTTCCGGGTCGTCTTTAGTTACCGCTCTCTTGAGGAGCCGGACTGTGCCTAGTGCGTCGGATGACAGCTCTGCAGACAGATCTGATGGGAGGTAGTGCTGTATGATTTCCTCGATACTGAAATAAATGTCGTCCAGCGGGCTGTATTCCTCGTCCACTTCTTTCCGGGCAACAGCTTCGAACTTTTCTGGACGGGAGAGACTGGGATATTGCAGTTCAACCACAAGCTTCTTGTCGCTTCCTGAAAAAGGAGATTTGTATGCTTTGGCTACATCATCTTTTGTCATTTCATAACCATGTTTCAGGCATATCTTGGCTGCCGACGCCTTTTTCTTTCTAAACGCCGCATTCTCCTGAGCTTGTCTCATGACCGAGTCTGTTGTACCATTCGAAGGCTCTTCGGCCTCTGCCGCATCTCTCTTCTCAGCCTCCTGTATCCGTATGCGCCTGCTCAAGTCCGGCTCGAGAGCGCGATTTAGACTCATGGGCTCGATGCTGCTGCTGGCTGGCCGTGTCCGGCGGCGCTTGACACCCAAGCGATCACTGTCATCATCTTCGCTCGACTCATCGCTGCTAGCCCACTGGGGGGTATCGGCACCCTTACGTTTGCGGGTGTCGACACGCGACACGGATACCGACTTGGGGGCCCGTTCCCTCGAGGTTGTTTGCGAGCGGGGCGTCGACTGGTAGCGGTTGGATGGCGGGCCAGATGCACTGTGAGAGCGCGAGGCATTGCCTGGTCGTGAGGCTAGAGGGCGTGATGACGGTGAGGGGCTTGCACTGGGGGCGGGCGCCTTCTTGACAAGAACAGTTCTCGTCTTAATCTTGGGTTTGCCGGGAGCGAACATGACCACGGCGGCGCTAGTTGCAGGGCGAAGAGAACAATGTGTGGGTGGTCGGAACAGAGGGTCGGTAGCAGGCTGGTGTAGAGGTGAACGAGTGTAGCGAGTAGGGTGGCGAGCACAAGGGCGAAGAGAAGTGGGAAGAGGGCCAGAATGTAGGCAGCCAATACCAAGGGCGTCGTCGCACGCGCAATGGGACAAAGATACGTGACCAGGTCTTTCCGTCGCCTGCACAGCCGTGCAGTGGCTGCGCAGGGATCCCCCGACTAGCACCGCTTGGCACGCAGGACCCGTGGCCCTGCTTTTGCCCATGCCGACGTCAGTCCTATCCATGTCCCGACATTGGTGCTACTACATATACATACTCCAACACTACATATGTATATCTGTCCATCTATATATGTATCATGGATGATAATTTGCCAACAGTGAAAACGACAACATGACATGATCGCATCAGTACTGTGTGGTATTAATGAGCAGGACATAACCAACTCTTTCGTCAAGACTGCCTTGGTCGACCCCATAGTTATTATAATACACTCCCCCCAAAAGAATCAAATCAATCAGTCCATCAGCCCATCAGCCCACCACTCGCCCTCAATCAGCGCCGACGGTCTCGGCTGCGGCTTCTCGTCCGACTCCTCACACGTCTGCGCCTGTCTCTATCACGACTCCTATCCCGGCTTCTTTCCCTACTCCGCTCTCTACTCCGCTCTCTGGCCTTTCGATCGCCGTCTCGTTCCTTCTCATCACTATCTCCACCCCCGCCACCAGGTTGGTAACAGTCAGACTCTTGCCGTCTACTGCCCCGTTCTCTCCCACCATCCCAACGATCGTAGTCTCGAGACCTGTAGCTCCGTGGCCGATCGCGGCTATCGTCACGCCTACGAGGTCGGCTATCATCACGCTTGCGCTCACGGCTATCTTCTCGCTTCCGGGTGCTGGTGGTAGTGGCGGCTGCTGCTGCTGCTGCCGCACCGCCGGGTACATATCGATCAATATTATCTGGACTCCTAGAGCGGGAATGACGGCGTCGACGAGTGGCCGACCGATCACGGTCGCGGTCGCGATCACGGTCACGTCGGCTTCTAGAACGAGACCGGGTGCGGTCTCGACGTCTCTCTTCTCGGCTCGGTGAAGGGCTGCGTGTCTCGTACCGCGACTTGCGGCGGTTAGTACGTGTCTCGCGTGACCGGCTACGACTGTCGCGGCGCGAGCGTCTATCATCACGCTCGTCGCGATCGCGCCTTCGACCGTCGTGTGTCGGCCTGTAAGAATGTCTATCATCGTCCCGTCGAGACCTGCGATCATAGCGGCTTCCACGAGACAGTGAACGACTTCTGCTTCGCCTCCTAGTGCTCCGTGCAACACTGCGTGATCTAGAACGCGCGCGTGATTTATCGGCTTTTGAAGACAATTCTCCTCGTCGACCCTTGGCGTCGGCTGGTGGAGCATCCATCATTGCAGTGTCTTCATCCTTTGCGGCTGCAGTATGTGTTTCCGAGATGGGAGATCTGAGGCCCTTGCTAGAGGCCCGCTGTGCAGGCGAGGCGGATTTTCCGTCAAGCTTCGCCAGTCGAACAGCCACTGGATCTCGCGGTACAAGCGACTTGGGTGGATGTGCTTTCCGCATAGGCGGTTCAAGTGATTCTGAGCGTTCAAGTGCGGGTCGCTGCCGTGACTTCTTCATCTGTTCGCTCTCTTGCAACAAAAGCTGAAGTGCCAGGTCATCGTCCACCTTGATGTCCTCGGGCTTGATAGACGTACGACGTTCACGTTCACGTTCACGTGATCTTGACCTTGTCCTGCTCCTTCGCCTGCTTCTGTCACGTCCTCGGCGGTCTCTGTCACGGTCAGGGGTCCTGCTGCGTCCACGGCCACTGCGATAGCGTCCACCACGATCTCGGTCAAGCTCCTCTTGTATGCGACGCTCCCGCTCGGCATCCTCCTCTCGAATTTTCTTGAGGCGAGCCTCTCGACTCTTCTCGTGCTCTTCCCGCTCCTTCTTAAGGCGCTGGCGTTCCTCTTCCCTCTCCTTCTCAATCCTTTCTCGATCTTTTCGTCGGCGCTCTTCATCTTCCTTCTCGCGCTCTTCACGCTCCTTGCGCCTGCGCTCCTTTTCTTCCTGCCGAGCCTTCTCTCGAGCCTCGTCTTCTTCCTTTTCTCGCCGCCTACGCTCCTCCCTTTTGGCCCTCTCTGCACGCTCCCTCTCGCGCTCCTCCTCCAGCTCCTTTTCCCTCTGAGCCTCACGCTTTTGCCGTCGAGCCTCGGCTTCTTGTGCCCATTCCTCTTCGGTCTTGCTGCCTCGCTTCTCCTCTTCAGCAGCCGCCTCCGCTCCAATTTCCTGAATGCGGTATTCGCGCATTTTCGGCAAGCCCTGTTCTTCCATCAATCGGTCCAATAGGGCGTTGACAGTGCTCATAATGTTCGCGTAGATGTCACTGCGCTCTCCCGCACCCTCGATAAGGGTGGTCGCCATCCGGGGGTCCTTGGATAGTAATGACGGATTACGGTCGGTTTCACGGTCAACAAGTTCTTTGAGGGCGGATTGGAGTTCATCTTTGGCAGGCTGGAGCACAAGTGTCAGTACGTAGCCTAGGCTTTTGAATGCGAGGTTTTCACATACACCTGATACATATTGCTTCATAAGATCCCTCCGTATGTCGTCGTATGTACCCTTTTTGCGAAACATGTGTACCAAGCTGTCGATGGCCGATCGTTTCGCCTGGGAGAGTGGAAGCTCCGAAGGCCTTAGTTTCTTGCGCACATTTGCAGTACCATCGCCGTCTTGGGCGCGCTTGCGTCCAACTTCGGCCATGGTCGGTAGCTCGTCGTTGCGATCAGTCGTCTGGCGACGTGTGCGACCGGCCGTATGCAGGAGACGGGGATGAACAGCCAGTTGGGCAGCGAATGACGTAGGGAGGCTTGAAGTGCTGCGACCGGGCGCGTCACCCCGAATTGTAAAGGAGTGCTGCACTATGAGGCATGCAGAGTGGTGTATCAAGAGAAGTCGCGAAAAAGTACCCGTCGCGCTGGGGTGGGAGTCGGCGGGCGTTGGTTCCGCTCCGCAACCGCGCAGGTGGTTCTTGTCTTGGCAGTCTGGAGCTTCACATCGAGCATCGCGACAAAGAAGCCTCATACAGCGGTGACAGCAACACCTGGCCCAATTGCTGCTGCAGCACAACACGTCAGACTTCTTCGATAGCGATATCACGACTGCGTTCAAGACCAATTCACAATGGTTCACAAGGTCCTCGTCTGGGGCGGGCTCGGTACGTCTTCCACGACCTTTGCACACTCACCACCAACACTACTGACCACGTCTACCAGGCGTTGCCGCGCGACTATGGCAGCTGGGCATTGAGATGCGCCCGCTTTTCAATAAGGAGTCGATCTGGGTCTACCCCATTTATGCCGGCGTTGGTGGCAGCTTCGGCTACTGGCTCACAGGCGTGGAGCAACGACAATTCAGGCTCCTGGCCGATCGACGAGACGCCCTACTCGAGAAACGAGCACGGAGGAAGGAGCGCGAGGAGGCTGCTGGAAACTGATAGAGGCATATCGCTAGTAAAGGCACAGTGAAAGAGCGTGAGGAGGGGTAGTGCGGAGACGAGGGCTAATTCGCCCAAATCCATGTCCAAAGATTCATCACAAGCCTCGTCTGTATTGGTCATATCTCACGGTACAAACACTACTTGTGATGAGGCAACATCGGGCATGGGCGTTGATGAGCCAAGAGTGTGCGTTGGAACCACTCTTCTATCATGTCCGAACTGGAGACTCGTTTGTACAAATCCTTCAAATTTGAAATTTTGCAAATGCAACAAATATAAAACATCCATATTCACCAACCATGATTCAAAACTGCGAGATATTGCCTAGTTGAGTAACGCGCCGAAAGCCGCCCTAGGATGTTAGTGCGTGACTCTACTTCGAGTGGGTGAAGGAACGACCACATCTTGGGTCGGATCACAACTCTCCGTCGCCAACGATCCAGCATGACATAAAAGCCACCGAACCGCGACCCGCGTGGTCAATCTTGTCTTACGTAGATATCAATATCCATACGTTCAGCCATGACTGCCGATACCCTCCTCACGCCACATGGCGACTACACAGCACCGGCTTCGCCAACAATGAACGGCAACCTCAAAGCCAAGGGTATCGTCGTCTTTTCCGGCGGCAGCGCTGCAAATAACTTGGTCGACGTGTTCAAAACGGTGCGGGAGGACAAGAAGTGCCCGCTTAGTTATGTCATCCCTATCAGCGATAACGGTGGAAGCTCGTCGGAACTGATCCGTGTCTTTGGTGGCCCAGGTATGCATCGCTCGCGGGATCGTGAACAAAAGAATGTACTAACGTATAAAGGTATTGGCGATGTACGAAGTACGATGAGCCTTCGTCTCGTAAATTCAACGTTTTCTTATTAATCAAGTGCAGGCCGTCTCGTCCGTCTTATCCCAGATGATCCAGATCACGACGATAGCGAAAAGGCAGCTATCAAAACGTTCTTCAACCATAGGCTGCCTAAGGAACGATCTTTAGCCCGGGAAGAGTGGCTGCAGATTGTAGAGGCCGAGCACGCACTGTGGACCAATATTTCTACTGCGAAGAAAGAACTAGTACGGTCCATGTTGAATGTTGTCGCGTTCGAGATCGTAAAGCGACGGCGGCCTTCCTCCAGTTTCGACTTTTCTGGCGCAAGTATTGGAAATCTATTTCTGACTGGGTGAGTTGTTATTTTGTTTGAATGATGTTGTAGGATGCATATTTAAGCACATGCTTCGATTCTTGAGCTGTCGTTTTGGTAGACACATGGGCCTTTCAACGATCGCTACTCATGATATTTCAATAGTGCTAATTCTACCCAGTGCTCGACTCTTTACCGGATCATTTGAATCCGCAATTTATCTGCTCTCTAGCATCTGCTCAGTACCTAGCCACACGTCTGTCCTCCCCGCAATCAACACCAACTTCACGCATCACATTTCTGTTGGCCTAGCAAATGGAGAAGTAATCACCGGTCAAAACTCTATATCACATCCTTCCATCTCGACAGCCCTGGTCTTCGGTGGCGCACCTACAGAAATTGACGAAACAGAGCACCACGACAGCATCGAAGACGCCAACCTACCCGGATCTCTGCCCACACTTCGGAAACAGTACATCACCTTCTCGAAAGCCGACGAAGAAGAACTTCCCGCGAGGATTGAGCGGCTATGGTACATCAATCCATATGGCCAAGAAATCCGTCTCTCTGCCAACCCCATGGTGCTGAATTCATTAGCGGAGGCGCAGGCCGTTGTATACAGCATCGGCTCACTCTACACATCCATTATCCCCTCTCTCGTCCTCAAAGGAGTCGGCGAAGCCATTAGCAACTCCTCTATCCGCTACAAAATTCTCATCCTCAACTCGACCATTGATCGCGAAACAGGGCCATGTTCGAATCCATACACAGCGCTGGACTTTGTAGCAGCCATCGCCAAGGCAGGCGAGGAATCAAAAGGCGTGTTTGAGCCACTTGACAAGGCAAAGTACAAGAATTACGTCACGCATGTTATTCATTTGCAGGGGCCGGGGACGCCGGCTGTTGACAAAGATGAACTTAGGAGGATTGGTATCGAGGCTATTCGCGTGTATGGGAGGAGAAACGAGGGCGAGGGGTTCGTTAGGTACGATGAAAGAGGCTTGATTCAGGCGCTTGAGGTTACGATGGGGAAGAGGGACCCGAGGGTGCCTAGTCGACGGAATACATTGGAAGGACCGGCGGGGTGAACTGAGAGCTGTAGAGTGGGGGTTTTAGGTATTCTTTTGGCTTCTCCACTTATTGTATAGATGTTTGATAACGTGGTTCACAAGCGAGTCGGCCACCCAAGCGAGTCGGCCACTTTACACTAGCGCGTCAACTTCAAG
>NW_006912144.1:0-93680 GCF_000523435.1 Bipolaris zeicola 26-R-13
TGGGGCTGGGGTGGGAGGTGTGAAATGGTCCGAATGTATAGATACGCCACGGGGGGGTTTGCGTTAGGGAAGAGGGAAGGGAGGGAGGTGATAAGATGGTTTTACGGGATGGGTTTGGCTGTGCGCGCTTTTTTCTTTCTTGTTGTTGCTGATGAGATAAGGAGGGGATTAGGCTGTTTTTCGTATCTATTTTGGTGGTTTGGGGGGGGGGAACGTGGGTGTGGATTGGTGTTGGGAATGAGGACGTGGCTTCGATGTAGTTTGTATGGAGTGGACAGATTAGAAAACATGTCTTGTGTCTTTGTGTTTAGTTTCATCTGTAGTCACGCAATGAATTGGGATGCAAGAGGGACATGTTTGTAAAGTTGAGTGCCATTGGGATAACAACGCATATTTGCGATACTGTGCATGCTCACCTGTTGCCAACATGGCTACATCTTCTACCTTACCCGTCATTTTCTACATTGTGTTCATCAAAGTTTGTCGTGAAGAATTCATGTCATACACTGCAACATCATGTCCGGCGACAGGCCGACTACGAATAATTCGTCTCAACAGGGAGATATCAGAGCCCTACCTCGACCTGATCATGCATGTCCGTCAAAAGGGTGGCGTTGCAGACGCAAATGAACGCGAACAATGCCCCAACGAACCTCTTATCTTTCCCGACGGAAAAATCGCGCGGTACAGTCTGTAAAGCAGTAAACGAGGTCATACTCAGCAAAACCCAACATGCATGTACTTTTGCCATTACCCTTCTCAGCCCATGTGGCCGGTGCGTGCGGCACGGCGCAGTGCGTCTCCCGCTCCATTCAGTTCAGAATCAAACACAGGCTAATAGTAATCTTTCCGATATCTTGACCTTTCCTCGGACCTTGCATCGCTGGGAAAGTCGTGTACGGGGAGTGAACCATGCGGCTGCGCACTGTCAGTAACACAGCAAAAAAATTGGATCCCAGACCCGCCATCCGTTATCAAATGCGGAGAAAGAAGCTGCAAGGGACGGAAGAGCTAGGTGCTAGGAAGATACGGGCGCAATTCCACGGCCATGGTTGAGGGCGAAGATTGGTGGTTGGTGGCTTTGTGGCGCACCGACGAGCGGGAGCGAGCGGACAGCCATGCTGATAGCCAGATGGACGGGGCGGGATGTAATGGACATTTTGGGATGCAAAGAGCGAAATGGTCGAATGCATACCTGACATACCAAGGATGTGTGGTTGGGCGAACGGAAGAGGGCACGATTGTATGGGATTCCTGGCCCTCCATGGCTTGGCAGGGCTTCGAGTGTGGAGGCGCATCAACTAAGCGGTGCACGCGACAAGCCATCGGTCCAAAGACTATTTGCTGGAGAAGCCGCCCGTTGCCAATTGAATGCTTATCAACGTTTCGCCGGTCGTTATAGTCGTGTGGTCCGGGCTATGAACGAGCATGAGACAGTGGCTTGGCGACGCCCCAGGCAGCCCTTGTCCATGACGACGCTCTGGTGGCCTGGCGACAGTGACAGTCAGCCGTCAACTAGGCGTAGGTTATGGCTGCGCTTGTGCAGCTATGACCATACTGCACGAGAGTGGCGCATGCGACAAGGAAGAATGCATCCTCGTCAAGAGTAGAGCGACGTGCCGACTCGCAGGATTGAGGGTGTGGCTGCCGGCAATAAACCGCAGGCCTTATCCCACACCCGCTTCCGAGTTTTCCGAATGAATCTTCCGACCAACAGCCATGGGTGCGCCGTGCATCTCCTCGCTGCTTGTACATACATGTCAACCCGGAGATAGGCAACACACGACAGGTCGTGACAGTCTCTAGTACTATGGCCATGGCTAAACGTGGCGCTGCGTGGCAAAGCCTAAGCGTCGTGGAGGAAGAGTAATCGATATCCAAGGCCAGGCTAGATTCACAACCGCGTGCAAGTCACATGAACATTTGCCGCATAGGTGGTGTCGCATGTGGTATACGGCCATGGTGGCGTCGCTTCGGCTGGTCGCAATCGGGTGCCAAAATATCAGTGTTGCTTGGAGATCGGAGATCGGAAATCAGCCTCGCTGTTTGTCGCAATGGGATAGCAGAGGTCGTCAAATAATCGCAAGTCGCCACCAATCGCAAATTGCCACTATGTTGTTTCTGTAAAAGAAATGGGTATTGAATTCATCTCGACACGTAACCAGCACCTGTAGGCTGTTCAAACGACCGGTCTAACCATCTAGGTTAATATATCATTAAAAACCTTACTGCGCACCATTTACAGTGCCAAATAAAAAAAACAATGCTCATCAGATCATCTTAGACAGCACGCTTGTCAACAGGAACATTGCGCTTCAGGCCAATGAGCTGAAGCATCTCCGTCCAGAAGCTGACAGGTGGGGTGATGAAAGAGGCCTCGTAGGCGTCAATGAGAGGAGCATCCCAAACAAGGTCAACCTCGTGCGGTGCTAGCCACTTGGTCTTCTTGACCACCTTCCAGAAGATGAACAGAACCGGAGCTACCATGACCATAGTGTAGTAGGTAAGGAAGGTCTCGGCAGTGAAGTTGCCGGGCTTGAAGGTACTGTAGCCATAGACAAAGACAACGCAGATCTCGAAGCAGAGAGCGAACCAGGTTCCGTAGGGCTGGAAGTAACCGCAGTATGGGAGCGTCTTGCGGTCGAGTCCTTGGACCTTGCATGCCTTGTAAAAGGCAAGGTAGGTGCCGCACATGACAATGAAGTTGATCAAACCTCCAGCGGTAATGATGTTGACGAGCCATTTCAGAACCTTTGCTGAGTTGTCCGACAGTTGCAGGAAGGACAAGAAGGGGAAGATCATAACAACGAGGAAGCAGTAGATGGGGACACCATTCTTCGTGCACTTGCGGAAGATCTTGGGGGCACGACCCTCGATAGCGAGCGAGTACAAGCTGCGAGTGGCGCAGTAGGTGTATGTGTTTCCGGCAGAGAAGATACTCGTGATCAAGAGGGCGTTGACAAGGTGAGGAAGACCGTTGATCTTGAGGTTGCTCATAGCAATGACGTAGGGAGAGGCAGCCGCGCTCTTCTCGCCAGACTTGACTACCGACTCGAGCTGCGGGTCGTTGTAGGCTACAACGACACCAACGCAAAGGGCACCGAGGATGAAGAAGGCACCGAATCGGAAGTAAACCGTCTTGAACGCCGACTTGATGTAGACACGAGGGCGCTTGGCCTCACCAGATACCATGGAGATGTACTCAGGGCCAACAATACAGAAAGAGGCAGCCCACAGAGCAGCGAGGAATCCTTCAAAACGATCGAGGGCGGTGGCGCCAGGGATGACGCCAGGGTCACGCCAGTAGCGGAAACCATAGGCATCATGCTGAGGATTGCCACCGACCATGGTAATGAAGGTGAAGAGGTAGAGAATCAAGATAAGGAAAACCTCTGTTCAACAGGTTAGTTGTCTGTGTTATTCACAGTCGTACAAATCTACTTACTGCCACCTGACAGCCAAAACTCGGCTTCACCATAGGCCTTGACAGCCAAGACGTTGCAAGCACTAAAGTATGGTTAGTGGTCTTGTCCCGCAAGGGAAAGTGTAGGGTATCTTACGCGTAGAGGACAATGACTGCGGCACAGACAGCAGCAACTGGAATGTCATCTCTCCAAAATTTTAGCACAACATTAAGAGCCGTAATCTCAAAGGGAATCAGCAGGGCTTCGTAGAAGAAGAAGTTCCAGCCGGCCATGAAGCCGAGGGCTTCGTCGACCCAGTGTCCAGCCATGCGGATGAAACCTCCGGAGACGGGCATGAAGCTGGCCATTTCAGCCATGGCGTTGTTTACGAGGGCAATGACACACGAATATCCAGCGTAGGCGATGAGTATACCGAGGGGGCCGCCAGAATTGAGGGCACCACCGATGGACACGAACAAGGCAGTACCTATGGAGCCACCAATGGCAATGAGCTGGATTTGGCGATTGCCCAGATGACGCTGCAAGTCATCCGAGTTGTCGGTCATGTCGCCATGTTGGATATCGTCATTGGGGGCCGACTCGCGAATGAACTCGCCAGAATACTTCTTTTCTTGATCCATGGTTGCAAGGGGGGATTGTCGCTTAGGCAAAAAGGGCAATTGTCGCTAGGGAACAGTGGTAGTGGTCGCAATGGAGAGTCGCTTTAGGTATGGGCTGGGCTGGGCTGGGATGGGCTTCTGGGCTTGTCGCTGTGGAGTAGAGGGCTGTGGAGGGAAGCCGACTATCAGTCGCGTGTGGGGGAATTGAAGAGGGCACAGCGAGGGCTGCCAAACGAGTCGCACTGAAGAGCAGTGGACGAAAGGGAGGAGGGGAGGAGGTAGGGGCGATGGAGGAGAAAACCCTTATCACAGACGACGGGCTGAGGTGAAGAGCAGGGTCTTTATATGTTACTACAGGTGGGAGCGGGACATAAGGGCATTGCCTTGCCTGTGGGTGGATCCTCGCGGTGGTGAGGGCTGGGATACGACGAGGAGCCGAGAAGGGTTTGGCGGGGCGCTAGTAGGGCGGTGGTGGCTAGCCGTCTTGGGCCTAGTGCATGTACCCACTGCACTGGCACACTGGGCATGGCATCGACGGCAGGCGGCACAGCACAGAGTTTTCAGACAAGGCCGGCCGTGGGCAACCCCGCTCGTCGTGTGGTGTGCGAGTGCGCCATGGAGAATGGCTGGGCCGTCGTGGGTGTATGGAGGACTAGAGAGCGGGCTTGCGTTAGTGACCCGGGGTGGGCGACAATTTGCCCCAGCATAAGAGTGGGTGTATACTGGGCCTGCCCATGGGTTGCCGCGCCTAGAGTAGCTCAGGCACTCGAACAGGCGACCAGGGCCCTTGTCACCGGCCGCGCGACGACAGTTGGAGGAACGTAATCCAGTCTGGCGGAGGACAAGGCCATGGATGGATGGATGGATGCGTTCGCACGTCGCCGAAGCGTGCTAGTGCATGGGATGCATCGCAGTGTGTCGGCAGGTACCGGGCTCCTGCCCCAAGGCCGGGTGCGGGCAAAGGCAGCAAGAGAACGAGTGCGAGAGCGGGTGGGGGTCTATCCATGTCGCTGACCAGAGGCTCGCGTGTTTTGGGAGAAAGCGGGAGTTGGATGCGATGGGGCGTCGTGGGTGCAGGAGACCTGTGAGCTGATCGAGAGCCGCACCAGTGTCAAAACCGCTGGACCGACTCTCGGCTGATAACAGGGAACAGCGCCGCAAGTGCTTGAATCAAGTCTTGCCCATCGCAAGCGTTGAGAGATTGGCGTTGCTAGAGGCCGGGCAGACACAAATCAAATGACGGCATCATGCCTGAGAAGTGCCGAGCCAAGCACCGCACGGCCGTCGCGTATGCCATGAGTTACTGGCGATTCGCTTGGAGATACAAGTCGTTTTACCACTACGAATATTTCTTAGTCGTCCCCAGCTCAGCTCACGCGACCATGTGACTTGCCTAACTGCCTCGTCCTCTATCCGCCTCGGCATCGCCCCATGGCTGGCCTGGGCTGCCGTCATCGTGCAGCAAGTCACGTGTCGACGGGAACATGCTCCGCGTGCACCCAAACACTGGGACATGGGGAAGAGTCATGTGACATCTGTGTAGCAGGACCACACAGCTGGTAACATTACTACATATACTACTACGAGTAGTTCACATTATATATCCACTACACTTACTAGTCTTCCTGACCCTTGCTGTCCAGCCATGCTCCACGCCATCACACGTGCCACTAGCTCACCTGCACGCAATTGCCTTCCAAAAGCTGTTCATCAACCGCATCCCATAAACTTTCGGCATCAACCGACACTGCTGCTGTCTCTCGAGGCATGCACTGCTGCTTCGTGCTGTAGTACTGACACTGCATAGTACATAGTGTGTTCATCCATCCATTCATGTGTAGACGCTTCTGATCGACGGGCTGCCCCGCTCCCGCTGCCTGCCCCGCAATGCCACATGGCATGCCGCCTTCCTTTTGCTTCACGCTTCCACCAACTACCATCTTGCTCCATCCTGCAATGTGCGCCACACCCAGTACCATCTGAGTGTAGCATTGGCCTTTCAAGGTATAGTCACACAAATACTTCTCTAATCCTCTAGTCAGCACTGTTTCCCGCCTCTTTTTATCCCCGCTCTCCGCCCTCACCGAGCATCTCCGACTTGCTTTTTCCTCGACAAAGTCTTCTTTACTGGCCCATGATACTCACCACCGTACGCCTCCAGCTGTGCTTTTGACCATCCTCACCTACAACTGGTAAACACGTCAGACGGACTGCGTTGTTGAGCCTGCCGTGCGACACACCTGCCGATCAGATCTACTGCTCACGCTTTCCTACAAGAGCCACTCCTCTCCGTCTGAGTACATGAATATATAAGTTGCTCTTGACCTCGCAAAAGTCCCAAATTGTCCCATACACAGAAACACAAAAAAAAAGAAAAAGAGAATTCTCCCCCCCAAAATCATCATGTGTCGCTGGTTCGCATACATCTCTCCTACGGAGCCGTGTCTCCTATCCGATATCCTCATAACTCCCGCCAACAGCATCAGCAAGCAGTGTTCTGAGCATTACCTGCCTAAACTTCTCCCACATAACGACGACAAAGATCTTCATGACGCCCCTGACGAGCTTATGCGTATGCGGAATTCACTCTTGAACATGGATGGCCTGGGTATTGCATGTAAGTGCAAGGTCTTCCTGATGACAAATGATGTGCTTTGGTGTACCTTACCTGCCTTTCGAGCACGTTGTCTGACTCGGATGTTTGCTCGGCATTAGCTTACAAACCTCATCAGGGTACACCGAGGCCACTTCCTCGTACTTGAAGCATGTAGAAGGCCCACGCCCAGCCCTCTACAAGTCACAATCTCCGCCCATCAATGATTTCAACTTCAAGTCTCTCTGCCAAAACACAGAGGCAAAATGTGTGTTTGCCCACATTCGTGCCACCAGTGGCAGCGTTGTGACCCAGGTCAACTCGCACCCGTTTGTCTTTGGTCGCCACGTCTTCATGCATAATGGAGTCATTTCCAACTTTTCCAGCATCCGCCGAGACATGACGGACGAGTTCTCCTTTGACGCCTATTGCAATGTGCTAGGCAGCACCGACTCGGAACACGCCGCTGCCATGTACATGACCTTTCTGACAGACGGCGGAGACAAGGAGAGCTGGGAGAAGTCGTACCCGCTCGAGAAGATGCTTGAGGCTATGAAGAAAACAGTAGTCCGTATTCTCGAGCTGCAGCACGCCAAACTCGGGGATGCAAACACACCCAACTCTCTCAACTTTTGCACCACAGACGGCAACAGAATGCTTGCCATCCGCTTCCGGAACCATGCTACACAGCAGCCACCCAGTCTCTATTGGTCTGAATTTGCCGGCCGTACCCTGAACACAAAGTACCCGGGTAACCCGGATAGCAAGGAGATTGAGAATCTCGAGGCATCCTTCGAGGCAGAGCGAATGGGCAAGCACACCATTATTGCCAGTGAGCCTACAACGTACGATGAGAATGAGTGGCATTTGATCAATGCCAATTGTGCCCTGATGGTGGACGAGGATGGTATTGAGCGAGAAGTTAAGATTGAGTATGACCCTTTGTTGAATGCGCGGGATCCAAAGTATGATGGCCATGCATAATGTGTTACAGTGAGCCTGGGGGAGAGAGAGAGGAAGAGAAAGGTCGCAACGAAGTCGTCCATCATTCAGATGGAAATTACCTATATATATTGCCGACCTTATTCAAGCGAAGCGCTTTGCCTACATGAGTAGATATTCGAATGCGAGTAAATGAAGAGATATCCAACGACAATGTACACAAGTCAGACCTTTCCAACAAAAACGATACTGCAACACAAATCGATAGGGTCGTAATGGTATGGATACCATTAACTCTTGTAGACGGATAAGGAAAAAATATGCTTTGAATGCTGACATGTGTAGTTAGTTAGCCAGGCCACAATAAGCTTCTTTTCAGCGCTAAAATGCTTGAGTGACTTTTCACATGTGCAAAATAGTTGCGCATAAAAGTGCTTGTAGGGTTTAAAACATGAACGACCGCAGAAGGTTTTGTTAGGAGTTGGTGTAGTAAGACAAGAGGCAACCTTGACCTCCGGGTGGCTGAGGAGTATCGTCACTTGGTTGGTTTCTGATAATTTCCTGCGTTACCTATCATGCAGCTCCTCCTCTTTTCCAACATCAAGAACGAAAGGATACGCCGATCCTGAAGCTTGTAGTTGCTTGCATGCAGATTGGTTAGTACGACGGACCACGTGTACGCGCCATGCAGCGAAAACATGGATCCAATAAAGATGGTGGTACGCTACTTAAACAAAACGAGGTACTGGATCCCAGAGAATCCTACAGGATCTGTCTAAGTGTAATGGTAACAATGTCCGGCGGCTATGAATTTGGCCAGGACGAAACGAGGAGAAGCAACCAAATGTCCAAGGTGCAAGTCTCACCTCAACACTCCTCGGTCACTCGGAGCCGGCGGACAAAGGACACATTTCGTCCGACCGAAAGCCGAAACGTACTGTTGCGAGCGCGACAATGTGAGTATGGTGGTTGGGATAAGCAAGACAAACAAGCGAGGTGGCAGCAAGGCTACCTTGCTGTGAACAAACACATCATGTGTAACTTGTTTTGAAATAAGTATCAGGAAGCCGAGCAACAAAAAAGATATCGAGAGGTGGCTGACCACGACCGTTTCCTGACAACCAGGGAATTGGTGCGCGACGGAAGGAGAATTTTGGGCGCAATACGAAGTTGCAAGTGTGTACCTGGGACGGGCTGCAGGGACAAGTCATCGGCCTTTAAATTGATTGGAAGCGCGCCGCCCGCTAGAGGGATGATGATGACGACGCATCTTCGCATTGCCCACAATTCCCAACGGTCGTAATAATAGCGATCCTCGGCGCGCGTCCAAATATAAACAAACATTGGATCTGACGTGGGCCGCACTGCACCGCCTCTGGGGGGTGAGGCTATCGTGGCGATGGATACGAAGGCGCACCCGCAAGAGCAGCGGCCGATGCACGGACAGGACAGGGCGCCAACGTGTCGGGCAACGGTTGCAGGCGACAGCTGGACATGGAGATTTGAAGGAAGGGCAGCAAAATGTGCCTGTCGCAAATGATGTGCAGGCGGGGATGTAGGGCTTGATAGGTTTTAAGCCCGCGTCTGCAGGCGCTGATCTCCCGCGCCAGTGTCTCACATAGCAACGTTTGGGCGCGTCGCCATTGGTCCAGGCGTCGATTACGCGGATGTGGCTATGCCGGTTTCATGCCCGAGCCCTTGATACATGATCCTTCTCCCCTATCCTCCGTCGCGCCACAACCACCACCACCAACATCACCCCTCCCCAACCGACACCTCTCTCTCCCCTTCTACCTCCCACACCCACACCCCCCTCTCTTCCCCAGGAATTGCCCGTTTGCCCGGATTTTCTTTCTTCGACACACTCCAAAAAAGAAGAGGCGCTGCCCCCAGATACAAACTCGCCTGCGCCCCGAGCTCCATTCCGCCCCCCAAACTGGCTTTCGCTCCATTCCCACCCGCCATTCTTGGTCCCTTGACTCGCCAAAAAAATACTTTCCCGCTGGACAGGGCCATCCACATATCGTGCGCCCGCAATGTGGTTCCGCAAGAAGGACAGCGACATTGAAATGTCGGGCATGATGGAGGCTGAGCAGAAGAAGAAGGCGAAGAAGTCAAATGGCCCTCCTGAAGAGACGGAATACCAAAAGTTCGACTGGAAACGCTTCTTCCTCGCCCCAAAGTACATACGTATGTTGACATCTGTCACCCCCTGCTGATCACTTGGATACTTTTGCTGACAACGGAAATTAGCATGGCACATATTATTCATCATCATTGGCATCCTTACTGTCATCATCACAATCAAGCACGACGAGGTTGTCGAGGTATGTCTCTCTTTTTTTTGCCTCACCGCATATTTCCCTTTGGCTTTCGGGGAGCCGGTGGGACCCACGTGACTGACGCCTTACTCCAGAAACTACGACCGTGGTCGGAAAAAGTCCGTGATTTGCCGGCAGGATGGTTAATACCCATTGCCATTCTCGTCATTATTTCCTTCCCGCCGCTCTTCGGCCATGAGGTTATTGCGCTGCTGTGCGGTGTTGTCTACGGGCTCTGGATCGGTTTCGCTATTGTGGCAGCGGGCACTTTTATCGGCGAGGGTAAGTTTATTGTTTTTTTATCTTACTTTTGCTGACCCCCGAATTTCCGGCCCTTTTTCTTTCAACATGAGCTAATCATTTTCTTTTTGCTCCGCAGTCGGCACCTGGTACGCGTTCAAATATGCGTTCCGCAGCAAGGCCCTGAAATTAGAACGCACAAATCTTAATTACGGCGCCATGGCCCGTCTGACACGCGACGGCGGCTTCTTCATCGTCCTCGTCATCCGACTTTCCGCCATCCCCGCCCATTTCTCCACGGCCGTTTTTTCCACCTGCGACGTCAAGTTCTGGCATTTCGTCGTCGCAACCTTCTTCTCGCTCCCCAAGCAAATCTTCCTCGTCTACCTCGGCGTGCTGCTCCTGCAGCAAAGTAACGACGATGTCATCAAAACCGTCATGTTCGGCGCCGTCTTCGTCATCACCGTCGCAATGGGAATCTGGATCTACCTCAAGATGCGCACCATCAAGAAGCTGTTGCTGGAAGAGCAGGAAATGAGGCGCGTCAAGAAGGCTGAGGCTGTTGAGCTCGTGCCGAACCCTGAGAGTGCGTACCAGAGGCGGTATGACGAGGAGTCTGCGTCGGAGTGGGCGCCCATGCAGCCAAAGCAGGTTAGTAGGCCGATAGAACGGCGGTACGATGACGACCAGGGAGATTGGGCCATGCAGCCTACACAGCCAACGAGAATGGTTTGAGAGAGGGTTTTCCCCATGTCCCTTTCCACTCTTTTTTTCCGCCATTCCACCTTTTTCTCCAAACACACTTGAGAAAGACTACTTACTTCTTTCATGTTCTCCATTTTGTACCAACAAAGAAAAGAAAAACCTTGAGTGTTTTCTTTTCTTTTCTTTTTGTTTTTAGGATTATTTTAGGTATTGGTAATGGCATAATGACGTTATGAATACTGTTTTTTTTCTCTTCTCTACGTTCAATCCAGAAAAAAAATATTAAAAAATCAGTTGTTTACAATCCTCCACCTTTTTTTCCAGCATTAACAAGCACATATGTGGAGATGAAAGAGAAGACAAAACATACGGGGGTTTCCCAAACGCTCAATGCTAAGTAAACGCAAAAATTTAGCTATCTTTTGGTTACCGTTCAGGGTGCGCGAACGAATGGCGACACCCCCCCCCCCCCTGGAACAACCCCACTCGTTCTGAGACCCACATATTGCATTTTGTGGACTTGAAGGTTCGTTTGGCATGAATTGTATAACCCCACTCCCCGGCTCCTTGCTATGGGGCTTAATATGGGGGGGGGGCTGGATAAAGATTGGTTGGCTGACGGTGTTGTCGCGTTTACGCTGAGACTGTTATTTTTTTTCTTTCTGATAGTATAAGGTGTATGTGGGCGGATGGATGTTATGGGGGGGAGCCTGGGGGGGGTTTCAAAACAAGGCACACCTGGATAAAGGGTTAAGATATGGGGAATGGAATGGGGTGGGATGAATGTGGGGAATCTTGTGAGACTGGTCTTGTATTTCTACATTGTCTATATGGAAGTAGTAGTTATGTGTATGTGTGATTTCTATTTCCCTTTCTCCGAAGAAGAAAAGTCTATGAATGGCCTTTATGCTTGACTCGTTGAACAAAAAACGACCAGCACCATATTTTCAACAGTAACTTAGGTAGTGTATCTAAACCACGGTACGTAATCCGCGAGTTCACTCTCCATGGCCTTTTGCTCCTCGGTAAGTTCTTGATGTCCAGTCTCGAGCGCAATCTTGTCACGGCGCGCATTCTCCATGCGGAACCAGTTTGACATGAAGAAGGTAAGGAAGAATGCCATGCTTTCGAATCAATTAGCTAAACAGTACTTTAAGTAAACTCCCTTGTAGACTCACCTGGCAAATCCAATCAAGATACTATGGCCCGTGATGAATCGCGGTCCATCACGTGAAACATAGACGTACGATGCGATTATACCACCGCAGTTGCCGCCCATGACCTGCATTGCGATACCCGTCCCGCGCTTCAAGCTGCCGCCAATGTTACCGCTGTTCCACGCCATGCCGAGCGGGATCTGTGGGTAGATGCCGATGGCGGCGAGGACAGTGCCTGCGTACTGTACGCTGGGCGCGCTTGTAGCAGCGAGCATGGCGAAGCCGGCGATGGCGATGAGTTGGAAGGCCATGAGGAAGATGCCTCGTTTCTTGACGCGGTCGGCGTACCAGGACGCTGCGATTGTAAAGACGCAAGCGCAGACGTAGGGCGGGACGCTCATGAGTTGGGCTTCGTTGGCGGTGTAGCCCATATTTTTGATGATGGTGGGGAGGAAGAGGGCGAAGGAGTATATGGGGCAGAAACCCGCCATGCAGATGAGCATGAAGATGTAGATTTTCCAGTCCTTGAGGGCTTGGTAGACGTACTTCACGTTGAAGTCGTTGGAGAGGTGGCCCGAGTCTTCGCGTAGGCGGCGCTGCACTTCTGTGCGTTCGGTGGAGGTGAGGAAGCGGGCACTGGGAGAATCAGTACGTTAGAACAGATGAATGATTGGTTGAGAGAGGAGAAGTGACTTACGTGGCTGGGTAGTCGTAGATGCACCAGTATGCTACTATGGAGACTAGAATACTCAATAGACCCTCTAGAATGAAAATCCAGGACCATGCCGCCCGTCCGCCTACGCCAGACATTTCTGCAATGCCTCGTGCAAGGATGCCACCGAAGGCGCCGGCGAGAGTGGCGGCACTGAAGAAGAGGGCCATTCTGAACCCGCACTCATCTCGGATATACCTAGTAGAAATTAGCTGTGATCTAAACCCAGATATTAATACTCGACATCCAGGCCTCAGGGGCAACTTACCATTGAGATATGTAGTAGTTTACGCCGGGGAATAAGCCGCCTGGAAAACGGTTAGTGGTTGTACGGTAGTGCGTGGCGATGGGAGAATAGGTCACCTTCGAACACACCGAGGAATACTCGCGTAGCCATAAGCCCCGAATAATTCTTGACAAAGCCCTGCAGAATCATTGACAGTGACCAAAAGAACATGATGAAAGTAAGCCAGATGGAAGGCCGGGTACGCTTCATCATCATGTTGGACGGTATCTCTGCAGCGATGTAGAATGGGAAAAGAACAGCAAGACAATCATTATACTGAAGGCCATGCAGGTTGAGATCTTGTTCGAGGTGATCGAGACGAGCATTGCCTATATTGGTGCGGTCGAGGAAGCATAGCCTAGGTATATGTGAGAAGCAGAGAGAATAATAGTTGAGATACAAAACTTACAGATAGATGAGAGACATGAAAGGAATGAGATGCCAATCAAGCTTCCGTAGCAGCTTCTTCGTGCCTACTTCATCAAACCCATTTGTCTCTATATCCTCAACGGATGTACCAACTGATACAGGAACGACGGTAGCGTCGTGACCAGCCTTTTCTGCCATGGCGACCAAAGATACTCGAATTCCCTAACAAAGGCCTCATACTCAGGCAAGGGCTGAGTATCCTTCAAGTACTCATCGTGCTTCATGCTGACGAATTTTGCAGATGCATGAGTGAGACAGTGCGTGGTAGCTGTGCAGTACCAAGGATCCAGACTTGGTGTCTTTTTGCAAGAGGCTACAGTAGTGTAGCACGCCTATCTTGCCTCTTGCCCGCGTTGGTAGTGATACTCCGAGCTCAATATGCTCGTGTCACTCAAGAAGAGCTCTCAGTGGCTGGATGGTGCAGGCACCTCGACCAAATTAGCCGGTGAGGCGAGAAAACGGCTAGGGCTTGTCTGGGGTAGCCAAGGCGTAATCTGTACGTTTATCTCTGCGACGTCCAAGGCTTGTAGCTAGCGAGCACAACGGTAAAGCTTGGTTGGTCAATAGCTGAAGCTTGTGTACGTGGGCTGACATGCATGCGGATCTTGGTTGTATCTGGGAAACGGTCATGTCAGCTTCATCAGATGGATATGCATGAATCTCATTCACATGTAACCAAGATAAACATGTGAGCGACAAGATCAGTCCAGGTAAATTTAGCGCTGCTTGCCTGTACAAAGGCTGGGGCAAAGATAGGGTCTCGCCCTGGCCACACTAAGTTCTTGTCACAAAATCGGATCTAGCACCTCCCTCGGCGGTTAACGAGATCCAGAGCGATCTGGAAGCACTAATTTTAATCGACACCTCCTTCTTGCCCCTGCAGCACTAATCCATGTCTGCTTGTTTCGCCAAGCATTTGATGCAGTATGGTGAAGAAATATATCTTTCCCGTAGCCGTGGGCACACTTCTGAAAACGGGCAATGTGCCGAGAGGGATCGATTTTCTTGGAGCTGCAGAAGGAGAGCATGACAACGCAGAGAGAGCGTTTCAGAAGCAGATGGGTGGCAGTGGTAGGTGTAGTGGAAGTGGAGGCACATGGTGGATGTGGTAACCTGCGTAATTCGCACCGATGCGAGCTGGTCGGTTTTCGATACTTTTCAAAGTATGCTTGAAGGTGAACATTAAATGATAAGAAGGTCAAGCCAGGATGAGGCGTTGGTATTGCTTTTAACTTTTATAGTGTAACGTATTTAGTTCTCCTATGTAGTCATTTTCTTGATGCGGCTGAAATGTAGTCTGCTCAAGTTAATCACGAGTCTCAAAATTTGTTTCCAATGCAGAGGAATATACCATCTTCATTGGAATACCTTACTCGTGGACACTGACCAACTGTTGGGGGGGATGATCAACTGAGCTGTTGAAATATGACGAACCAAACTTGTATATGGTCAGGAGGTTGAGTACGCCCATACAACCAGTGAAGCGGCAAGCAATCTACAAGCAATGCCAGTTGTTCTTTGAGCATTGCATAGAAGACGGGGCGTTTGGCATGAGCAGATTTCGTTGGTTTGTAGAGGCCTGGCAAGCCGCTAGAAAAAATCACTCGGTTGTTGACAGGTTGGCGACAGGCGTGTGTAATAATGCCAACGCGATGGAGCGGTTGCCCTGTGTTCTGTTCGTGCTTGGATAGCAAACATGGTTAGTGCTTGCCTCGTCAGAATGGCCCTGACTACGCTCCGTGAGCTAGTGGCAGTGATGCAAGACAAAACGAGAATTCCAGAATGGGTTTAATCAAGAAACCATGAAGTTTCTAGTGTCTAGTTTATCCATGGTTGATCTGGAAGAAGCCATTCAAAGTCAACTCCATGATCACTGTCACCAGTCTCATCACCGTAGGCGGGGAATTACGAAAAGTGTGTACCCCACTTGTCCTTTGTGAAACTCAGTTTGCTGACTGTCCAGGATGGCCAAAGTCTCTTTTCCGGTTTGATGGCTTATCCACCAATGGCATGTCAGAGTCACCGTCATCTTCGCCCCCGTAAGAAAAAATCAACTCCAGAAGAGTTCCGATGGTCATGCGTGCGGAACGGTACACCGGAGTAGCGCTGGTTTGTGATGTCAGAGTGCATCCAGCGCGAAGTATCTGCATTGAGCGACAGGTGCCGATAGTCCATGGGTGTGAATTGAGGCCAAATATGAGAATGGTTCCAAATCACGACTGTCAACTTGGGAGTGCATGCATGTATATATGCTCTTTACTGCCCACATGCGGCAGATCTGTCTTGTCGATCTTATGCCAATCCCCCTCCGATGTGCCTAGTGATCCGCACGCCACTAAGGAGCCGTTAAGATTCTACTGTAAGCTGCTTCTATTGCTATGGCCTTTATGGCGGAAGAGTATAAGCTGGGGCGGTGATTCGTCAGCTACCATGAGGATGATTTCACTGGAGCTGAAAGCAAGTCGAGCGAGACTCCGTTATGCTGTTTCAGCTGGTTCTCAACCACACGAAAAAGGGGTCTGCAGAGTAAAGGGGCCATACAATAAGGGATCAAACATGATGCTTTGGATGTGACGTTTGATAGAAGGACGGAAAGAGTTGGGCGGCGATGGTGGGTTATGATGACAGCAAGGGAAGTCGCTATTGGTAACGTCATAGGGAAGGCACGCCCGGGCGCGACTTCCGCATGCACACATGGATAGATAGATGAATACAAGTACACATGCAGAGGGACAAGATGGCTTGCCACAGGCCGAACGCCGGCCTAAGATATTCATAAACCAGGAGGCAACAAAATGACAGGACAAACTCTGCGGCACGACGCGTTGACGCGTAGTGTGGCGGGATGGTGGGAGAAAACATGGGCGTCTCCACCGGGCAGCGCAGTCACGTGTGGCTGTCTCGGCTGCAGGCCAACCTCAAATGTTCGCCGAAGCAGAGCAGCTCTTCTTTTGTCGCCGCAATACGACTGCATCCCCCCCACCGAATCCCGTGCCACTACATACTGTGCCACTGCCTCCTTGTCCCGCCTCGCACGAAACCACTGCCCGCCTGCCATCTTCACCTCGACTGGACCTGTCTCCAACACATCGCCGCACCCATCCCCACACTAAATCTTCTGGCATCGACACCACGCTCCCTCACCACTCCTTGACCCACCACACCATGGCTCCTACTTCTTTTGCTTCGGCAGCTGCGGGAAACAGCGCCAATCCAGCGCGCGTAGAAGCGGGCGGCGACTGGTAAGTCGGCCCTCGTCTCTGTTTGCATCTCCTCCACACGCATCATTCTTCACTCTGGGCGCGCGGTGCTCGCCCATTTCAAGTCGCTATAAATAACACACTGCTCTCTCGCCCTACACAACCCCCGATACCCATCGCTGCAAACATGTGGCGTAGCAATTGCTTTGATACTCACGCCGACCGCAGGGCCCGACGCACCAACGGTGCCACGCAAACATTCCGCCGACCCTCACACGCGACCAGCCTATCCGGATCAACAACCCAACCAGCCTCACGAGACCCTCCTGCGCCGCAAAATTCTTCAACCAGCGCCGGCGTATATGTCCCCCCACATGCACAGCCTGGCCGCAATGGCAGTTCGTTTGAGGGCCGGTATTCGCGAGGTCAACTGACGCAGTTGTTCCGGATACAGCAACAGGCCGGAGACCTCAGCGACGGATTGTCAGATTTGTACATGGGTGTATGGGAACCTCACGCTACCAACGGGGCCTCGGGCGCGTCCTGGGGCCGCAAAGACGATCATGGTGGTGGCAGGGAAGCGCCAAGCGGGGTCGATCAGTGCTGGGACAAAGACGGCAGCATATTGCCGCTGAGTCTTACAGACATGACCGACGAGGAAAGAGAGGTAGGCTGTTGCTCATTGCACCATGCAGCGACCGAGGCTAACGTGCGCTTTCTCGCTTAGATCTTCCTTTCGTCTGTCAACTCGCCGTTGAAACCCCCCACGCAGAACAACAACAAGGACGGTACTCCCAAAGAACCTCTGTCCTTGCGCAAGTCTTCGGTGTCGCAAGGAGCAGGTACTCCCTACGGTCTGTCCTCGCCCACTGCCTCGCGACCGGGCGCTCGACGTCGCGACACCGGCGAAGCCTACCCCTTCCCCTCCTCCCCCGCTACCTCACGATTCGCGCGCGAAGAAGGCAGTGCCGTCACCCCGCCGCCTGCTTTGGTACGTCGTCGGACGGATTACAAGGAGTCTGCAGAGGGTCGTCCGGGTGAAGAACGCGATCGGGAGAAGGGTGCTGGTGACAACTCAGGTCCCTTTGGTCCTGCGAAGCGGAGCACTACGGCGCCGTTCAGCCCAGGTGCTGGTGCATCGCCTTGGTCTGCAACGCCTGGTGGTGGCTTTGGTGCATTTGGAAGCTTCGCCAATCCACAAGCAGATAAGAAGCCTGGCTACGGTAGCTTGCGCGGCGAGAGTCGCTTCAAAGGTCTAATGGGCAAACCAAGTGTTGAGGACTTTGGCAACGGCCCGAAGGACAAAGCTTCGACGAATAACTTGGGCAAGCTTAGCGAGGCAGAGCCCTCAAAAACTGATGCATCGTGGATGGAGGCCCGCACTAACCGACCAATGAGCAGCGACACAGATCCTTTCCCCGACCATGAACACCCAACGGGCAGTGCTGCGCTTCGCGGCGAAGACGTTAGTCCGCCCCGACCTCAAGGCTTCGGTAATTTCGCAACGCCCCACCGCCCAGACCACCGTGATGACTCTGGATTATCTGCATTCGGAATGACTACCGACAACATGTATAGCAAGAATAATTTCACAGAGCAGTCGCCCCTCCGTGGAGCTGGTAACGAGCCCATGAGCCCGACGGATACCAATCCATACCAGAGCCCGCATCACGCACGGGATCAGCATGACGACTCGGACGATTCCGGCGACCAAAACGCCCACTTTCCTGGCATGAGCAGCTTCCACATTGACCAGTCGGTCCACTCAAGCATTCACAATGCCTTTGGTGGCCTTGGAGGCCTTGGAAAGGCTGTGCCATTCGAGACTGCAGCAAGCGATCGTAGTCAAACCTCCAGCGTTGGCCCCAATCGAGGTTTTCCTACCTTGCCTGGGCTGGGTGGTGGTCTGCCTGGTCTGGGAGGTGCCTCGGCTTGGCCATCTCACACCTTGGGTACCCCAACCCGCGAACGCGGCGGTCTCGGTGGCTTTGAAAGTGCTTTCGGAAACGTAGGTGAAGCTCAATCGCCTTCTCTGGCCGGCCTAGGCAACAGCTCGTTGTTTGGTCATGGCCATGGTACAGTAGGCCGCTCTAGCAGGCTCGGCTCCTTGTTCCCAGCTTCTATGCAAGAGCAGATGCGATCAAACGACCCAAATCGAGCCCCTGTTGACGATGGATCTTCACACGGTGATCGTCAGCATAGCATGACTGGCACTTTTGGAAGAAACGCCTTTGGCGGCCAAGCGCCTGCTCGTGATACGGATAGCCCTTTCCGCGCAAACCGCAATCTTTTTGACGACTTTTCTAATGCCCATCATGACGATCATAACTCAACAGGACAGCCCCAGAACATTGCTACTACCTCCCTCTCCATGGCTGCGTTGAACCCGACCAGGACTGCCCAGCCTTCGACCCCAGGCGTTGGAAGCCCAGCTTCCAGCCAGCCTCCAGTTCCTCAACAGCGTATGATGGTCATGCCTGATAGAATGAGGTGGATCTACCGCGACCCATCGGGCAATGTTCAAGGCCCATTCTCTGGTCTGGAGATGCACGACTGGTACAAGGCTGGATTCTTCTCTCCCGAGTTGCTAGTCAAGAAGGCCGAGGAGCCCGACTATGAACCTCTTGCGCAGCTCATCCGTCGTATTGGCAACTCGCGTGAGCCTTTCTTGGTCCCTCAAATTGGCATTCCCCATGGTCCCGCTACATCCCAGCCTGGTAACTCCTGGGCCGGTGCCGGTCCTAGTGCCGCTGCTGCTCCAGGAGCTCAACCTCCATTTGCAAACAGCTTCCCGAGCTTCGGAACCACCCTTACTGCCGAGCAACAAAATGCACTTGAGCGTAGAAAGCAAGAAGAGCAGTACCTCATGGCTCGTCAGAAGGAGCACCTAGCTGCACAGCAACAAGCCCTTGCCCGCCAAGTCCAGATGGGAGTAATACCAAACCAGCTCAATCACCACTCCAGTGCACATAGTCTGCACAGCCAGCCAAGCTTTGGTAGTATCACATCACCTGGCGGATATCAGCCATCGCCCCCGCAGGGAGCCGTACCAGGAGCACCTGTTCCTGGGCTAATTGATAGTACCTTCAGAGCTGGTCCAGGTCCAGTACCTGGTCTAGGCCCTATTGGCCCTGGTATGGACATGATGAACAATCGCAGAGACCAAGATGTGCCCGCCATGATGGATCGTCTCAACTTGGGACGGAACAATCAGCCCCAGTTTGGCTTCGGTGGACAACAGCAGGACCAAGATGCACATGCACAATATGTGGCTTCAGTGATCGGCGATCGGGCTCGCTTGAAGCGCGAACAAGCAGAACATGATGCCATGATCCGCCAGGGCAGCGCTGAAGACGTACAGGCTGCTCGCAACTTCGCCGAGCGCTTTGCCGAGTTTAATGAGCTGCGAGTCCAGACAGATATGGAACAACCAAAGGCAGTCCCTCCACCAGAGGGTGTCATTGGAAAGCCTTCATCTTCGTCGGCTCAGCAATCACAACAAGCTTCTGAGCCTGCATCGCCCGTTGGCGCAGATGGTCAAGAACAACAATCTGAAAACAAGGAGCAGCCATCCTCTACTGGACAAGAGCCACTATCGCTTACTGAACAAGTGCAGAAGGCTGCTTCTGCCAAACAATCTCCTCAATCTGCAAGTGCGTGGAACAAGGTTGAGCCCGCAATTTTCCCATTCCCGCCGCCACCATCCCAGTCTCCTCTTCCTGCACCTGCCGCCCAGAGGAAACCAATTGTTGCCGAAAATCTCAATGCCGAATCTCGCTCGGGTGCGGCAACCCCAGCTGCCGATACCCCAAGCGTCTCAGTTGCGCCATGGGCGAAGGAGCCTGTCAACGCATCCCATGGTCCTTCTCTGAGGGAGATCCAAGAGATGGAAGCAAAGAAGGCGGCAGAGCGAGAGGCTGTCGCAGCTGCAGCTCGTCGCGAAGCATTCGAGAAAGAACTTCAGGCTCAGAACCAGTCGCCTGCGGTGCAACCCGGTTTACCTTCCAGTTCAACTTGGGCAAGCGGTGCATCTCCCGTCACACCCAGTGCAAACAATGCTTCCGTATGGACCAAGCCTGTGACAAGCAAGGTTGCCGCACAGCCGACTCCAAGTTCCAAGAAGACGCTTCAGCAAATTCAGAAGGAGGAGGAAGCTCGAAAGCAACGTGCCGCTGCTCAGAGTGTTGCTGCAGCCAATGTATTTGGATCACCAGTCCCACCACCATCTGCCGGAAAGCGATATGCTGATTTGGCGGGTAAGAGCACCCCTGCGTCGCCTGCAGGACCTGCAGGGCCTCCTGGTAGCAGCCCATGGACCACGGTTGGCGCAAGTGGAAAGGTCAAGGCACCAGGTGGTACGACAACGCCCGTTCCTGGCGCCGTTCGCTCGGCTAGTTCTACTATAGTGCCCTCTCTCGCTAAGAAGCCCACAGTCGCTCGCAGTAGTACTGCAGGAGCACCATCTGGCAAGCCGAATGCGGAAGAAGAATTCCGCAAGTGGGCCGTCAATGAGCTCCGCCATGATCTTAACAAGAACATCAATGGTATGTCCTGACTTGTATTATATTGAGCGATATTTGCTAACGTTTGTACAGCGGAGGACTTTGTCTCATCTCTTCTCAGCTTCCCTGCTGACGCCGAACTCATTACCGAGTCCGTTCATTCCGCCTCCAGCACGCTCGACTCTCGCCATTTCGCCGAGGAGTTCCTTCGCCGCCGTAAGCTAGCGGACAAGGGCATCATTGATGAGCGCAACACTTCCTCTCCTGCTGAGAACAAGGCTGCAGGAAGCGGATGGTCTGAAGTTGCCAAGAAGGGTGGCGCCAACGCAACCCAGCAGCAACCCCTGGACTCGAGCAACTTCAAGGTTGTTGCTCCTAAGAAGAAGACCAAGCGGTAGATTCGCCATGACGTGCCGTGTGTCGTTTGAGGAGGAGGAAAACTTGTTTTTACGATTCCAGAAAGCGTAACTGTAGTCAAAAGCATCTGAGTTCAGACGAGAAGTGATCTTTGCAAACGGTTAAAGGAAAAAAGTTACATGCCAGTATGTAAAGGATGGCGACTGCTGTGATGATTGGATAGTGCCTTGGTATACGTTCATTTTGTCGTCTCTTAGGCAAATGGGCACATGTATTCGTTCTATGGCTCTCGAGGATGTCGCCGTCTCTACCGTAGTGGCTAGTGTTAATAGTAGATTCAACAATATGTACATGCTGCTCTGTCCACTTTGTTGTCTTCATGTTTGATCCTTGCACACTGGAAGTCTCACCATATCACACACATGTGTATACACGTATCTAACACGGAGAGATAGGAGACCAACTCTTCCATTCATATTTATATACGTTTCACCATACACATTACCCCCTACGTACCCTGAGCCAACGGCGAAGCCAATCCCCACCATCTCCATCACGACGAAAGCGCGGCAAACAAGAAAATCAAGGGAAGCGAGGGTAGAGTGGAGGGGTATTCAATTCTCAATCTCAGCATCATCAACATCAATACCACATAAGAAGATAGAGAGAGTGACAGCAATGAGAACATCAATTTTTATCATCATCTTCTTCAATTCCGAAAGTTGGAAAAAAACAGCAAATTGGTATATTTCTTTTCTTCGCGCCGATTCGAAGGTTGCCAGGTTAAGGTAAGGAGTAGTAGTAAGTTTAGGGTTGATTGGGAGAGGAGGAGGGGGAATCATTTCGAAATCGACACAAAAGAAGGCTTCTCAAAGGTTACAGGAGCAGCAGCAAAAAAAGCAAAAAAGAAAAGAAATGAGGAAAAACGCCCTTTCGGAAATAAGCAAAGGGAACCCCGCACACACGCGCAAGAAAACAGTAGCAGCAAAAACAAGACAATAAAAACCAGGCAGAGAGAGATGGAGAGAGAGAGAGAGAGAGACAAAGACAAAACAACCAGCCAGGCCAGGCTTATACGTGATATTCGCCGTAGGAGTGGGAAGGTTTTGGGGGTATAATTCTTTTCTCGTCGCACACGTACAAGAGACAATTGAACGCGTAGCGGTGGGGGTATTCTTCGTTAAAAGGCCGGGGGGTACAGTAGTGGTATCAAATAAATGGTTCGAGATTGTTGGTGTATCATTTAACGAGGAGGCCCAATAGGGGCCGGGTATCCAGATGCAGAATGAGAAGTGCTAGGGCGCCCGCTGTCCACGGAGCCCCGCGGATCGTACCGGGGAGTCACGTCCCCAGACGCCGCGGAAGAGGAACCAAAAGGAAACTTGGACTCAAAACGAGGAGCTGGCATGGGCCAGCCGTTGGTGTGGTGCTCATCGTCTGCTAAGTTGATGCCGCTGTCGTTCCACGGGTTGCGGTAGCTACCGGTGGACTCTAGGCTGGCAAGGGATGCCTTGGAAGCGTTGCTAGAAGCATGCTTGAAGAGCGATCCGGGTGAGTTGGTATTTTTACGTCCGTTGAAGATGGACGTGAACGATGACATGCTGCCTGGCTTGCGAAGGCGGTCTAGCATACCACGAGGCTCATCATCACCACCAAAGTGAGAGCGAGTAGGAGAGTCCGTGCTGTCGACAGCAGGCTCGGCACGCTGTAGAAGCTTCGACTCAAAGAAGGGCAGGGAATCTTCGAAAGAGTCAGACTTGGGACGTGGAAGCGCGCCACGAACCGTGTTAGTATCAAGCCCGTGCATGACGAGGTGATTGAGCAAGAAGTCAATTGCATCTTTCAAGCCACCAGCATTGTTGCGAGTGAAGACAATGTGGAAAGCCTCAACCTGCTCTTCTTTACCATCAATGGTTTCAGTCTGAGCTGGCTGGAGCTGGGCATCGACCTCATGTTGAGTCTTGAGTTTGTCAAGAATCTCAGCCTTGAATTCAGCGGAACGGATGTGCTCGCTAAGCTCAGTGGTTGAAGGGAAAGCTAGGTCGTGGGATTCTGGCACCATGCCCTGATATTGGTTAGTGGGATGTCTTGGGATAGAATTGTAGGACAAAAAAATACCAAGAACTCATCGACTGCGAATGGCACCTGGTACTCAGGGCCAGACACAGTAACAATGTCGCTAGCCTCCTCAGTGCTAGGGAAGGTAATCTTGCAGTTAAACTTCTTCTCTAGCTCGTCAATCTTGTCTAGGCGGGCAATGAGCTCACGGTGGTACAAGCGGTTGATGTTGATAGTCTCAGAGACGAACTCGGCATCAGCCTTCTCAACCATATCCATGATCTCTTGCTTGACAAGGTCTAGGTTCTGAGCGTTACGCGCAGGAGTGCGGCAGATGACATTGTCAACCTTGATGTCATCTTCTTCTTTGCCGAACCCACCACGATCCATGGCATTGGAGAACTTGACGAAGACGGAATACTTCTTCATGATGCGTTGGATATGCTGACCGCCGATGCCAATGATGCGCTTGTGGTACTGGTCAGGTACATGGAAGGAGATGGATGCGGGCATCTCCTGCTCTACAAGATCTAAACCATTCTTTGTAGCTTCGTATTGAGCACCACGGACTACAATGTAGAAGTTGTACTCGTTGAAGCCATCGAAGACAATCTGGACACTGCTGTGGCTCATAATCTTGTTAATCTTGCCATTCTTCTTGCCGCTGACAAACTCCTTGTGTTCGTTGGCAAGCTCAATCTTGACGCTCATGTTGTACTGCGACTTCTTCACAAAGGGGATGTTACTGATGACCATGAGAGCAGCTCGTACAGCATCATCAGACCCATAGATATGGAAGTTGAGCTTCTCAAAACTGACTTCGGCACCAGAATTGATGCAGATGTCGGAGAGCATAGCACGAACGTCAGCTGGAGTGGGAGGACGTTGCGTAGGGTCAGGATGAGTGATGAACCACGATGCACTGTAAAACTGGCCGGCCTAAAAATTTGTAAGTAGATGCGTACAGTGGCAGACTATCAGAGACTTACAAGTTGCATGAGTTCGCGTACAGTGCGCTCAACGTGCAAGACGTCGGTGCCCTGTACGCGCACAACACCACGCTGAACACCAAGAGGAGGGAGCAGGATGTACGATCCATTGTTCTCGATGATCTTGCGGACCTTATCAAGACGTTCGAGCAGAATAGCGTCGAGCTTGGTGTCAGTGACCATGACGGGCTTCACGAAGACTTTGGTGGACATGACCAGATCATGCAGGCGTTGCTTAGCGCGCAATATGTTCTCGGAGTTTTCTCCCGTAATGTAGACTAGATCGTCGGGACGGCGCTGGGCACCCGGTGGCGTATAGCCGAACAAGCGCGGAAATGGCGGGGGGAAGTAAATGGCAGTGCCTGTAGCTGACTCAATCATCTTGATATTCTTGCGTCCACGTCCACATATCAGGGTATGCATGGTCAACTCCAGCTTCATGGTATCGACACATCGCTTAAGCTGTAATGGCATACCGTTAGCATGGAGCGCTAGCAGAACATCAGTGGGGCATCAAGAACTCACAATCTGGTCGATCATAATCAGCACTCGTGTCTTTGCGTGCTCCATGGTCTCGAGGTCTCCGTAGATGGCGCATCGAAGGCGCGGGTCGGCTCCGGTATCGATATTGCCATGGAAGCTGGCCGTCTCAATGTCTGGCTGCTTGGGCATGAGCAGGAATATGTCGGCCTTGGTCGCCTTGGCAATGAGATCGAGCTGGTTGAGCACAGCGCCCCGGACATTTTGCGTAGGCGGGTCTATGATGAGTTGCGAATCAATATCGACAAAGGATGATCGCTGTGCCAAGATGTCAGCAACGGCCCGACAGTTATACAAGTCTGAACGGGCAGCCTACCAGAGAAATGGGCGTCGAGTTGAGGATCCGGCAGCGCATCGAGTTGACAATCTCGAGTTCGCCAGACAGACAGACGTTAGTGACCAGGGCCCGCAACGGGCCCCGCTGCAGGCCAGGAAGCGGCTTGGACTCGGCAGACGTGACAACGGCAGACACGCGTCCGTCCGTCTGCTCGCTCACCTCTCGACACAGGTTGCGCAGGTTGTCGACGTTTTGGGCGTGTACAGGCAGTTTGTGTGTGGGCGTTGAATCTGCCGTGCCTTCCGGATGGGTCCATCGCGCTTTTGCCCCAGGGCTGGCCCACATGATGTCGTCCGGGTCGGGGCCAGCGAGATTGGAAGAAAAGGGCACGTTGAAGGACAGATTGACCTGGGTGCCGGGGGGTATGACGGGCGGGGTTGAGGTTGCAGTCGAGGGCCGCTTGATCGGAGCTGTGACGGGCATTTCGTGGTTGGACCTCGAGAACGAGAAGCCGGTCGAGGGGGTCATCTTCTCCCAGCCGTGCCGGGCTTGTGCCGGGAAATTTGAGAGTTTGTGCATGGTGGTGGAGGATACGCCCGGGGGAGTTGGCGGGCGTCGGGTGGGTGGGAGAGAGGGCAAAGGGAAGAAGGACGAGGAAGATGGGGAGCGCAGCAGCAGCTGGCGGGCGAGCGAGCGTCGAGCAAGGCGGAGCGGGCTGCTGATTGGCTGCACTCGCGATGGTGGGCCCCAGCGTGCCTCCAACACCAAAAGCAACCTCGCCCTGCGTGGCCACGACCAACACCGGCCGGTCCTCGCCAGCAGAGGGGGAGACAGAAGGGGGGAAGAGGGGGCTGGGAAAGACTACGCCCGTCGAGTGCAGTGGGTCGTCTGTGTCTCTTGCATCTGCTTTGTTTTGGCGTGTTGCATCATCGGCTTCCTGTTTGCATTCTTGGATTCTTCCGAGTCGAGTCGCCTGCTTGTTGAGCTGGGCTGTGTGGTGGGTGGTGGGTGGTGGACCGAGAGCCTGCACATCCTCGACCAAACAAGGATAGCTGGGCGCTCAGACTCGCTGCGTATTACACCATCATGGCCTTGCCGAGCAAGAATAGACATGACGCGGGATCCGGCCACCTCCCCTCGTCCCCGTGTCATAGTGTATACGAGCATCTATGTACACATGCACATGTACAAACCCCCTCACGCTCATAGCCATCCCGCCTCGACCGAGCCTCTTTGCGCGGCAAACAAGCATGGCCCGATGCATGAGAAACACACCGCGTGCCGGTGACGAAACAGGCTTGAGAGCAAGTCCAAGCGCCTGCACACGACACACTCTTCTATACCCCCCCATACACTACAACTACTTTACATACACACATACAACCTTACATACTTACACATGCGCCTATGTACACTGCTCGTGGCGCCCGTCCCTCTTCCCGCTGCTCCTCCCACTTGCACGCTTCCGACTATTACCTCCGCGCCCCTCTCCCCTGCCGTCCCATGACGGATGTTCACCCGCCAACCTCATCTGGTATAACCACCCCTCTACTAGTCGGCCTCTACACCCGGCCTGCGTCACCCTTGCGCCACATCGCCCTGAAACACCCGCCTGCCCACTGCCAAGCCTACCCTCCATTTGCTCCCTCTCTCTTACTCTCCCTCACTTTGGATGCCTTCATTTTTTCTATCATGGCACAATCCACAAGTACACAACAAGCGACTACAGCAATCCTGGTAAGCCATGATGCATTGCTATCAACTAAACCTACCTTCTCTTCTTTCACATGCTGCGCCTTATCCAATAGCCCCGTCGTATTCACATTACAACACAAGCTACACAAGCTACACAATCTGCCCAACACCTAGTCAAAAAGCCCAAACCTTATAACAACACATCTCAGTACCGCGCATACACGTGACGCCCCTCGCCAGCATATGCCTCCGGTCCTACCTCCATGGGCCCCTCCTCGACGTACCGCCGACTTTGCGGCGCGCTGATATACTGGTGCTCCTCAAACGGCTCCTGGTACACAACACTGACTTCCCGGAACCGCGGTTGTTGCGACCCACGCACCGCCACTGGTTGTATGCTTTCGTGCCGCACATAGCCCTCGGGTATCTCTCTTCGCACTCCCTCGGGACGCATACTGTATGATCGCGCTGGAGGATACTCTCGTGGAGGTCCCATCTCCTCGTACTGTGGCCCAGGTCGATGTTCCACTTCTATTGGACGACGAGACGCCTCTCGGTGACGATATGGACCCTCCATCATCTCTACTTCTGACGCTTCAATGTACCGTCGAGGTGGCGGCGGCATTCTCTGTATAGTCTCGCTTTCATACAACTCTGTCCGAGCAGGGGCGCGCATGCTAGGCTCTTGCGTAACAGCACGCTCGTAAAAAGGGTCCACCTCAATGCGCCTACTTGGCGGTGCCATTGACTCTCGAGCATCCACTGGCGCAGCGTAGTATCGGTTGCCGTACTGGTCTACAACAATTCGGCGGGGTGGCGGGGCCATGAGCATTGGTGATTGCCCATGTGAGATGTATTCGTGCACAGGGGATCGCGACCGACCGTGGACGTATCGAGGTGCTGCTGGCGGGCGTGTAGACGCTTCTCGGTACACAGGTGGCGCTTCTGCGCGCTCGATGAAGGCATGAGATGCTGCCCGCATCTGACGTGGCTCTGACGCAACGTACATCTGCCCTTCGCCGCTAGGAGAGTACGGTCGTCGCGCATACTGTAGACTCGCAACCCGTCTAAGATCTTGATCGTCGCGCAGTGCTTTGCGTTGTGGTGTGCGTATGACAGTAGGAGACGAGGATGGCTCGTCAAGCTCACGGTAAGGACGTACAAATGGATCCTGCTCGCGATAGTAGATAGGTTGCGCTCGAGGATTTGCTTGCGCCGACACAACCTCCAAATCATCGGGCTGTGGCTGTAACGCACGACGCTTACTGGGCTGTGGATCAGAGTAGGATCCGAACGGAGGAGGTGATTGCGGCTCTTCTTTGATATAAGGCTCGGGAGATTGTGCAACCTGCTTGCTGGCTTGCTGTCGTCTCCTTTCTTCTCGTCTTCGCTTCCGAGGATTTTGACCAGATTGCCCTGGACCGGCTGGACTCTGACGGCGTGAACTATACACACATTAGCATAATCCTAAACACTCTCAAAATATATGTGCCAGATACAGAGATACTGTAGAGCCTCCATTCGCTGTGCAAGATATTTTCCAGGCCAAGGTACGGCTTCCAAAGTCGGATGGTACTCAGCAGCGGAGGATTGATGTCTCATGCGATCATTTGGCGTTGAATGTTATCCGGGATCCAGAACGGTTCAAACGACAATGAAGGAAAATGACGTAGATGAAAGAATTCAATATCATACCCGTTTGTTCCACCATTGCGATTGCGGCCCCGACTTCTCGGTGGTTCACTAGGACCAACATCGGCTGGAGGCGGAGAATAGTCCTCTTCTTCGTCACCGTCCTCATGCACTTGTGCAGGCTCAGGCTCATAGATTTCTATGTCATCAGCCGGCTCATAGGCCTCCTCGTCCAGATCGATCACTGGGGGCTGGGCGGGACGAGTATGGAGATTCACTTGCTTGGCAGTTTGTTGCGCTTGCGGGGTCAGTGGAGTTGCAGCAGCATGAGCATGGTCAGCGTGATCAGGCTCTGGCGACCAACTGTCTGCCTTGCTAGAATAATAGGAATTCTCGTCAAACGACTCGACACCATCACTGTTGTTAGCCGTAGATGGTAAGCCAGAAACAGGCGGAACCAGTTGGTGAGCCTTGATCAAACACTGCTCCACATCGATGAGAGCTTCTCGCTCGTCAACATCGTTGCCGCGACCCTTTCGGTCAAACTGATCCTTGAGAGCGCGTTCTATTTGTTGTCGCTTGAGCTGCTGCTCTGCCTTGACCAAATGTTCAGACTTTGTGAGCAGGACAGGATCGATGCCCGATGACGAAGACTTGGCCGAATATGGTCGCTGTGTAGTGTGGATTGGAGAGGTAGGGGGCCGCGCCGACAACGCTGGACGCGGAGGAAGCAGCTGTGACGAGGGTCCGTTTGGCGTGCCGTTGGTCGTGGGCCTGGCCAAGGCGGGTTGGGGAAGACGCGGTGCAACCTGTTCAATTACTTTGGCTGGAAGGTGTATACGCGGATGTTTGCTAGCGAAGACCTCGTCGCGTATCTGCAGAATCTTCTGGAGGAAGTCAGCCTCGCGAAGCACCTCTGCAGATACCGCGCTGGCCCCGTTCAAATGCGACGACGGCGCTGTGGCTGTCGACGACATTGAAGCCATTTGCGCTGCGATTACAACAGAAAGGAAAGCCGAAAAATTAGTACCAGCACCAAGAAGCAAGCGCAGCGTTGGCGATTATACAAATATAGGCAGCACCCGCGACTGAGCTGGGTGTGAGGATTGGTAAAGGGGAAGGGGTTCGACAGCGGCCAGCGGGAATGCAGAGAGATGGAGTTGCAGCGCGTCTTGGTTTTCAGTGATGCACGCGCCAATTCCAACTAGTCCTAAATGGGCGTGCTAGTCGGCCATGTATTCATCGCGCCTTCGATGACTGTAAAGGGAAGGACCGAGTTCCGATCCGACAGAAGTTCTTCGAAACGCTCTTCGGTACTCGTTTTCTGCATTAGTATAAAGAGGTATGACGACATCACATATCAGCACCGCCGTCTTGCTTCTTGCTTTGTATTGATCTTCCATACTCTAGTGCCACTCACTCCGACCACTATCTTTACTATTCTTGATTCTAGTATTGCCATTTCACAGAACATTACGAACCCACCTTCTCGACCATCAACCCCTAACTCGACACAATGCACTTCAACACCGCCGCACCGCCGGAGACCATGAAGTATCGGTCGCAACCCGCACATGACTCACCAGCGAACGGTACCGCTGTTGTAGACGAGAATGAGAAGCCCGTCTTCTTTTTCGATATTGACAATTGTGTAAGTAAGCCCTTGGGGTTTGATCAACACCTACTGACTGTTATGTAGCTTTATCCAAAGAGTGCGTATTTTGTAGTACCCAAATTATTATACTCAACACTAACATAATCAGGTCTTGAAATCCACCGTATGATGAGCGAACTGATAGGTAATTATCCCTCTATATCAACTGAACTTCCATAATGCAGTCAAATTCTTTAACCTTCTGCTCGTATTGGGGAGTTTTGTGCTTTTCCTCAAACACCAGCTTAACTTTTACAGATAAATTCTTCCAAGACCACCTGAGTCTATCACAACAAGACGCCAATGAACTGCACTTCCGATACTACCGAGAGTACGGTCTTGCAATTGAAGGACTCGTGCGCCACCACAAGGTTGACGCACTAGAGTACAACAGCAAAGTCGATGATGCGTTACCTTTAGAAGACGTCATCAAGCCTAACCCGGAACTACGCAAGCTGATCGAAGACATTGACACCAGCAAAGTCCGCTTGTGGCTATTTACTAACGCTTACATCAACCACGGCAAGCGCGTTGTCAAGTTGCTACAAATCGACGATCTATTCGAAGGAATTACCTACTGCGATTACGGCTCGGAAAAGTTCTACTGCAAACCACATGCCGAGATGTTCGAAAAGGCTATGGCTGAGGCGGGCATCAAGTCGAATGAAAAATGCTACTTTGTTGGTGAGTTGGATTTGAGAAACGAGCTTTCTTCGAATGTCACTAACGTCATGTCAAGACGACTCGTACATCAACTGCAAAGCGGCTCAGGAACGAGGATGGAAAACAGCACACTTGCTGGACGAAAAGGATCCAGCGCCCGAAGTACCCGCCAGCAAGTACCAGATCCGCAGTTTACAGGAATTGCGCAAGATTTTCCCCGAGGTATTCAAGAGCTCGTAGGAAAGAAGAACTTGAGTTAGAATCTGGAGGGTATACCTGATCATAGAACGAGAGTACCGACGTCTTGCCAACATCGGAAACCCCATACACCGTTAATCAAGATCTGAAGATATAGAATTACACACAGAAGGATACAGTCAATACAAGATTCATCACAAAGGTTGTGAAGTGGTCATGAAAGCTTGTTTATATTATCCAAGCTGGAGAGCATCCTCCCGCGGCACGTACCGGCACATGGTCCTAACCCGCTTGTTCGTGCTCAAACATGTAAGGAGCAAACACGTGTGTTCATACACCTTACAAACCATTTACCACCCGCTCACCGACTATCTACTCCACGGGAAACACGAAAAAAAGTCGCGTCCACTTCAACACCACCCATGTCTCCGCAGCCTACCAAACACTACCAAGTCATGTCCGCACCCACCACAACCACCACCAACACCACCCCTTCCGACCCACCCGCCCCGCACTCTTCCGCTCTCCCCCCTTCAGACTCTTCCTCCAACGACGCATCCTCTTCCCACCCCAAAGTAACACCCCCACGCACCCCCCTCCTCCGCCTCGAACTCCGCGACCTCTCCAGCCCCGGCACCCACACCTTCCTGCGCCTCCTCCACGCCTCCGACGCCCTCTCCACCGCCGTCACCACCGTGCTAACCCACCTCTACACCTCCCTGCCCGCCACCAGCATCCCACCCACGCGCTCCGTAACCCTCGTGCTACGCGACATGGACGGCGTAGCCTACACCACGGGACTAGACCTAGATTCCGACCACAAGGAAATACACTTCAACACGTCGTACATTGCGGGCATCGACGCGGGGCGCGTGAAAGAAGAGATGGTGGGGGTCCTGGTGCACGAGATGGTGCATTGTTGGCAGTGGGATGGGCGGGGGGCGGCGCCGGGGGGTCTCGTGGAGGGGATTGCGGATTGGGTGCGGTTGAAGGCGGGTTATGCGCCGCCGCATTGGAAGAGGCATGTGGATTGTGAGTGGGATGCTGGGTATGAACGTACGGGGTATTTTCTGGCGTGGCTAGAGGAGGCGCATGGGAAGGATGTTGTGAGGAGGATTAATGAGGGGTTGAGGGCGGAGAAGTATGATGAAGAGAGGTTGTGGAGCGAGTGTTGTGGGAAGAGGGTTAAGGAGTTGTGGGCGGAGTATAAGAAATGTTATGAGGAGGAGTGTAAATAGGGATGAGGGCATCGGCGACGAGGGTTCGAGTATTTGGGTTACTCGAATGGCGTCGAATTAACCATGCCTCATTTATGTTTAGATTTGGGCCACAGGTCATGTCTCATACGCGCAGTTGATGAATATAATGTCCTTTACGTACTACTGAGCTATCTACAAGCCGCACTATATACACCTCTCGAGGGACCTTGCGTTATACCATACCTTGCTGCTCCCGTTTAGCTTGTGTACAGCTTGTTTTACTGTTGACCAGTAACAATGCCCCCTGGTGGTGGTACTGGCTGTCCTTGGGTGCCAATATCCTCTTCTCCACTGCTACCCGTCCTTTCCGTGGGCTTAGTTTCCGTCGTAGGCTCTTTGGGCTCTCCAATACCATCCGGCTTCGGCGGGGTTTTTGTACCTGGTCCACCGCGTCTCTGCCAGTCAAGCCATGAGCCACGGTATTCACCAACGTTTTGATATCTGTCTTTTGTTAGTTCTAACAGTCTTCAACCTGATATATCATTCTCCATCCATAGGAGTTTGTCACTTCATAAGAGGATCAACTCACCCAGCCTGTCTCGCAATACCGGCCGCTGCCGAACTCCTAACCCCCGCCTTGCAGAAAAACACAACCTCCTTGCCCTTAGGTGGCTTCTGGAACCCAAAGCGATCCTCGAAGTCTTCCTCGCTTAGGAGTAGCGCATCTGGCTGCGATGTAACGGGGATGTTGATGGAGGTAGGGATAGTATTGGCCTCGAATTCATGGGGTTCGCGCACGTCGATGAGCAGTCGAGAGTCAGAGGGGTGTTCGAGAATGTGAAGGACCTTTGAAAATCAATATAAATACTCAAGAAACAAGAAAAAAACCATGAAGAAGCTACGTACATCCTCAAACTGGTAGACTTTGTTTAGGTTGGGTGGCTGTTGCGAATGCCATCTCTTCTGTACAGGCGCCAATTGCACACCGGGGGTATTCTCCCAAACTGACAACCTGCTCTTAGAAGTGCTTGTGCTTTGCTGGCGCAACGCAAGGCTGAAAGCTTGTGTAGCATTGAAGCGCAATCGCGAAGTTTGTCGACCTATGACCGAGGCATGTGCGCGGACGCCGAGTTGAACCGCGCGTTTGGAAGCCATTGCTGCTTTACAATGCAGCGAATTAATTAAAGAATTATGTAGGGGATCGTGGCTCCTAGTCTAGAAGATTTGGTGTGCAATATGTTTTGTGAGCAGAGACAATTGATGATGCAACCCGGAGCAGAGCGTGCTAAGTCCTCGGATGTAACGAAATTAAATCCCGACGTCACTCTTCGCGAACGCTGGGGCAATATGCATATATGCGCTAAGCCCTACGACAGGGCTAACATCCTTGGGCGTATGCAAACCATTCCGAGGGCAGACAGTGGCACTGGCGCAAGGAAGCTTTCCGTCAAAAGGCTGGGCAATGCGTAGTTGAAGAGGTGAGTAGATATTCGTACCAACTATGTTTACAAGTACTAGCTAGCAAGAATCTCGAGTCCATCAAACAGTCCTATACTCCTGCCATGTGGTAGCGCCATTCAGCAATGCCGGCGTAAGTGAAACGAGAAGAGTAATGGGGTATTAGACGCCTTCGAGTGACCGTATTATGAAAATTTAAAACCAAAAAACCAAAGATTGAATGTTTCCCATGAATGCATCAAGACCGCAGTCAGGCTTACTCATTGTGCTCAACGTCCAAACCACGCAACTTTTGCGACAGCAAACCCGCACTGGGGGGGGCTGTTCGGACTGCTGATAGGAGAGAACGCGTTTCCGCCGTACCCAACATCGCCTTTGTTCAGTTTTTCAAAGGCACCGTCACCGTGCGACGTTAAGCTCTTGCCACCAGGGCGCGGAGACGTGACTGGAGTTCTGAAGGGGCTCTTCGGATCTACATCCATGTGGTCTCGCGAGACGGATCGTGATTCAATTGCAGCCAATCGACCAATATTGAAAGGTATAGGCTGCATATCTGGTATGTGCGAGCTGAAACTGCTCGATGCAGATGAGTTTGTAGTACCACCTGTGAATTTGACAGCTATAGGAGGCATTGGCGCATGGTGGCTCAAGCCGTCAAGCTGATCGTACGTTTGTTGTGAGTGATAGCGTGGCCATCCAGCACTGCGACGACGCAAATCTCCTTCGTTGGTGAACTGGGGCCCAGTGGACGTAGTTTTTTGTGATACCAACGAGTCGCGTGTTGGTTTATAGGTACTGTACCTTGGCTCTGGCTGTTGGATCTCATTTCTTAGTTTCTCCTTACCGTCAGGGACTCTGTTGGCAAAGACGACTCGTATACTTTTATATAGGTAATAACGACCTTTTGACGGACAACATATATGCAAGTGAATCAAGTAACGGAGAATCGGGCGATCGTTGGGGTCATCCGAACCGCTGAGGGCAGCTTCTGGACGATCAGTACCGAGGTTTTTCCGTGAAGAAGCGGGCATGTCTATTATGGGACCGGCAGAATAACTGCGCTGTCTGACAAATGTTTTCTGGCCTGGTTCCATGTCTGACACGTCGTATGGGACTAAGAACAGCTTCACTGCCGTCTTGTTTGGGTTCTTCAAAACAATCTGAAGTTGACCCTGCGGAGGAATTCGATAACAGCCCCCAGGAGGTGCTTTTGGTGACGTGGATCGTCGCTTTTTCTTTTCTCTCCGACGAAGATCTCCTTTTATAGCCTGTGAATTTTCTTCGTCACCAAGTTGTATCCGAAAATCTAGGTCATCTTGATCTGGAGCAGGTGCGGCGTGTCGTCGCTTGCGTTTGCCAGGTTCGTTGCTTTCGTCAGGAGCGGGTAGTGAATTTTCCAAATCTATGAGGCCAACATAGGGACTTGGCTCATTATCCGAGATCCTACCGTTTCCTGTATTATAGCTGTAGAAGACTGCAGGAAACGGAATTGTGACGTGAGGTGGGCACTTGAGGCTTGATTTGCATTGCCCTCGTCCGAGAACGCCAATCTTCGCCACAAAGTCAAGGGGCCGTGATGGGGTGGTAGACATGCGTCCTCGCAATATAGACTCTTCGTATGAGCCCACCATGGGTGCGTGCTGGAGTGGAGATGCCTCGGATGAGAATGAAGGCCGTCGCGGGTTGAGGAATTGTGGCTGAGAAAAGGATTGGGGTTCTGAGTGATTGATTGTCGATGACCGCCGAGGTTGATGCGCTTGGTATGGTATCGAGCTGCTATAGCGTAGATGACGAGCAGCGGGTGTTCCAGTTGTAGAGCGCGCCATGTGGGTAGACTGATAGCCGTGGTAAGACGCAGGAGAATATGTGTGTCGGCGATTGTTCCTACTAGGGCTTGGAGATGTCTGACGTGAGCTCGGCCTAGAAGAGAAATCCAAATCTGTATTATTTGCCTCATGTACGAGCGGGCTTGTGGGAGGCAAAAGCGTTATCGAACTAAGCGATGACCGTGATGTCGTTCGTGAGCGCGGAGCAGTGCGATTGTCGCGGTTGCGTGGGTCAACGTATGAGACGTCATGCCGGTTCACATTGTACGCCGCCGAAGGAAAGGAACGATCCCATGGAACGACTGGAGATGTTGCGAGGAAAGCTGAAGCTGAGACGTCATTGCTCGAAGCGCACCCTGCTGGCTTCTCTCTAAAGTCACCGGAGTGCAATGCGGACCGGGGGCGCTGGATCTCTAGACCTGCGGCTGCGGGGTCCCGCAAGTATTCGGGAGTGGAGGGTTGTGACGATTGCAAGTCGTTAGCAGGGGCGAGAGGAGTCCTTGAGCGGTCACGGGAATTGGGGCGGATGGGAGCATCGGGGTCGGTTGTGATGTCACTCTAAGGGAAAAGGGTCAGCGATGTGCTTGGTATGGCAATGACGAACCTTGTAGCGACAATGCCCTCCAGGCGACTCAATACTCACACCCTGCCATTGCAGCCAGGACGGGCTGTTTGTCTTTTTGATTCTCTCTACCCATTCTTTCCGGCCGAATATGGACGACTTGCGCGTTTGGCTGGGCGACGCGGGGTCCGCGTCGAGCGATGATTCAAGTGTGGTCGGTACTTGTGCATGCATACTGGTCTTCCACGCCCCCTCGGCATCCGATTCTGCGGTTCCTACTCTTCGGAGGGTGGATGTCACCGGCTCAGGCAAGTTTGATGGCGCCCGCAGGCTATCACTGGGCTCATGAAATATGGGCATGGTTGAAGCAGATTGTGGCAATGGACGGCATAGGCACGGGTGCTGAGCAGATCAGAGCATACAAACGAAAGTGTGCAGGCGCGAGACGGTTGTGAGAGCACGAGGATGAGGGTTGAAATGTCGCGATGGCGGAGATGGCCTTGTTGTCGCGGTTGGAGCACCTGCTGGCCCGGCGAATGGTATGAGTAAGAGTTTCCAGTTTAACCCGGGTGCGCTGGCTCCAGTGGCCGTCTCATTGCGCAGGCATGGAGCCCGGTCTAAGACGAAACGCCGTGGAGCCCGGGAGGTGGGGGGTGCAGAGCGAGAGAGAATAGTGAGTGAGTGGCGCAAGGGATGGACGGATGACGAGGTGCGAGAAGTGTCCCGAGGTGGTGCGTATATATGTCATTGGCGCTGATAGATAAACTATGTACGTCGCTGGTGCGGCGGCGACTGCTGAGGCGCTACATCGGGCGCGGTCACACGACGAACAAAAGAACAAGTTTTGAGAGCATTGGTGGCTGCACGTGCCCACAGCAGGAGGAGAATGGCTGAGTCTGTGTGGAAGAAACACGGCGATGGATAGGCTTGGGACACGAGGGACTTTGACTCTGCGATGTATGTATGCAAGTACACATGCATTCACATCACATGCATGCTACCACATAGCACTCACACCCTCGTCTCCCCCGCCGCCGCCGTGTTCGCGGCCGCACTGGGCTCCGCTTTGCCAAGCCCGACGGACCTCCGCGCCATTTTGCCTTTCCCATCTTAGCCTTTACCCATCCAAACTTTTGCGACACCACAAACACCTTTGGCCATGGGCGCAACACGACCGCATGAGGGCGGCGCAAAGCCGTCTTCAAAGAGCAAGGACACCAAGAAGAAGAAGGGTTTCGCCATTGGGCCTGCAAATCTGCCTGATGGCACACACAGAAGAAAAAGTAAGCGCTTCTCATTTACATCCCTGCAGCGCACTAGACATAGTCGGCGCATCAGAATACCAGACATGTTTTCGCAGCGTGCTCTGCGCCTCTTTTGCGCCTTCAACCATACTACCTTCTGCAGCTGCTAATTGTGACTTCAGTTGAGAAGATCAAGAAGAGCCTCATAGACAAGGCCAAGATCAAGAAGCAATACGCCAAACTCAAGGCACGCGAGGAGAAGGAAGCCGTCAACCCACCCAAGTCAGTCTATGACCGCGAAGCCAGCACCGAGCAAGGCGAAAAGGTTTCCTCCGAACCCACTGCTGAGCCCACTCTGGAGCCACACCCCGACCGTGCTGTCCTGCTAGAGGAAAAGTCGCCTGAACCAGAGCACCAACAGAACTTCGAGAGGCGTCAACGGCGACCGCGCCCCCAACCTTTCCAGAAGGAAAGCGAACTAGCGCAAAAGAAGAAGGACGAGGCTGAAGCGCGCCGGAAGGCCAAGGAAGAGGCCGACAGGGAGCGTGCTAAGAAGGCTGCTGAGCGAGAACGCTTTAGAAAAACAATGGCAAAAGCAAGGGGAGGTCCAAATGGCCAGCGAAAGTTGGGTCGCGAAAGCACTGTCCTGCTTGCAAAAGCACAACGGCTCATGGGCAAAACCTGAAGCATCTTGCCCAAGTCTTCGAGTGGTTGAGCGAGTATACACACTAAATACTGCTGTGTCATGCTGCATATACAACCTATCCTTCGGCCCTGACAAGGGACGCTAGGTCCAAGCGTGGAGACTCGTCTCGAGGACGAGTACAAAAGGGCGTGTTCTCACAAAAGATGATTGGATAGCATGTGCTCATCGTCTGCAGTCATATATCTGCTACATTCGGCGTGCAAATCCGGAGTAATACCGCAGTGTAAACTCTCCCGTGGCGGCACCTGCCGAACAAGGTCCTTTCCCCGCACCAGGTGTACAGGCACCAAACTCTATCTTCAGTCCTGCTATCTAGGATACACGGGCACTAGTTTCTTGCATTTTGTGCTTTCGAATCAACTCAATTACGTACATTGACGCGTAGCAATCAAACTTCACCAACTATCTGATGGTACGGCATGGAATGAGGATAAAATTCAGAATCAAAGATCATCTTTTACAGTTTCACTGCAACTCAGATTAAGTCTCATAACATCCCTGATTCGGTCTTCAGTATCATACCCAAAGTGGGTTTGTGTGATATCGACATTTTGTTCGGGCTGGCTTCCGTAGCGTGTGTGAGGACGACAAAACCCATGGGCGCGTTGTGGACTACTCTTCGAAATCGTAAGTCGACCATCAGATCAAAAATCATTGACTGATGTTGTCACATTTGTGGAGCATTTACTGCACACGCAACTCGATTCGTGTGTACATCACGGCGCTGAATCATGGCCAAACAACTCAGCGACTTCAACTAACATGTACGTACATCACTGGAAGCCCTGAACGAGCTCTTCATAACACAATCAACACCCATCCCTAGCAGAATATCTCTTAATCCTCCGGAATTGCTTACAGGCCAATGATATATGTACACCTTCGCAGGGAGGATTTATTCCTGCCAAGCGAACGACTTGGGCAATTGTCCACAAGTGCGTCAGGTCCATGGTTGTCAGTGCGGCCCCCAGCCACTTAGGCACGGCTTGTGGAGCAACAAGCTCCTCTGACCGGCACCTGGTTGTGGTGTTCCTCGGTTCGTTAGCGGTGAATGGCCCATGCAGCCTCGCCTTACAGGCCACCAACCCTTTTCTGGATCCTTGGGGCTGTACACACCATCGTGGCCCGTCGGTCGATGCATTAGCACTGTGCGCACGCGTCATTATGGCAAAGCCTCCTTCAAGTGCGTCTGCAGTAAATCACCGAACAGTTTCAACATGGCCCATCCCCTAGTCGACGCACTCACTAGCCACATGGAGGAGTGACCTAGGATACCACGTCTTGGCATAACGCTTCTTTGCAACCTTCTGCCGTCTATTTTCTGCCATAGCCAAGTGCCTGGCCCGCCAAGACTATGGGCGTGGTAGTATTCGCTTGCGCCTTAAAACCAAGGTAGATCTTGTACCATCTAGGTTCAGATACGCCTAGTCATCTTCATTACTCTTCCAAGCCCTTTTGACACTACTACGCCTTCTGCCAACCTCTTATCCCAGCCGTGTTACCAGATCATATCCTCTTTGCACCTTCTCACAGTCTTGGCCAGCCCAAAGAAACGCCTTTGAATATAATATATTGAACCGCCAATGGGGTCCCATAGTCACCCTCCCAGAAAATGGTCTTTATCAGAAGATCAGAAGCTAAGAGAAGGAGTTGAAGCTCAATGTGGGTCTTGGTTTCCTACAATTCTCAATAAACACTACATTTTCTCTGTTTCTAAAGTTCAGATTGTGATCATGGTGTTTAATAATGGCTGACATCTTTTTAGTGAGAGAAGGAGAAGTCAAAGATTGGTATGCTCCAACATCGTACGATAGAAGCCCCTAATCTGACTGGTCACACAGGTGCAGAATTGCTGATAGTCTCCCTGGTCGAACAAACAAAGACTGTCGAAAACGGTGGCACAACTCTGTGGCAGGCGGGCTCAAGAAGGGGCAATGGTCAAAGAGCGAGGATGATTTACTAGCAAGAGGAGTTGAAGAACACGGCCAAAGGTAGGCCACAATGACAACATCACCTATGAAGCTGCTGACAGAGTACCACTAGATGGACAGTAATAGCAAACTGTGTGGGAACAAGGAGCGCAGATCGTAAGTATTTCCGTATCTTGCTGACAGCTTGTCTTGTTGACCATCAATAGAATGTGCAAAGCGGTGGCAGCAGTCACTCGATCCAAATCTAGACCGGAGCGAATGGCAAGAGACTGATGTTAGTTTGGAATAATCTTGGAGAGATTGAGTAGCTCTCGTGTGCTGACTCTGTATCTTAGGACAATGAGTTGATTGATGCGGTTCAGCAACTTGGGCGCCATTGGAAGGATATTCAACGGGAGCATTTCCCAGAAAGATCGAAGAACGATATCAAGAATCGGTATGCTCTTGCAGAAATACCATGGAACATTGGCTAACAATTTACAGGTACACAGTCTTGGTACGGCGGTATCAGAACCAAGGCATCACTCTCGCAAACGCTCCAAGCTCTCCATCCGATTGTGGTACACCCGCTCCGTTCCCCAACTACCCAGAAGACGATGGTTATCTATCTCCAAACTCAGCAATGTACGATTCCCTTCTACACACTCCGTCACCGAGAGGACATCGCCTTTCGTGGTCAAGTATCGACAACGACGCATACTCAACATGGTCCTCTTCACAAGCATACACCATGCCTACCGCTGTAGCCGACCAACATATCCACCAGTCGTCAGCAACCCTGCCTCAATACGGATACACCCAGCCACCACCAATAAACCCAAACATGCCTTCACCATGGGATCAAACGACCTCGTACATGCACCCTTCATCACCATCGCTTCACACCGGCGGCGCATCCATAAACCCTTCGATTCAGGGCTATAGCAGCTATCAACTTGCCCAGCAACCAATCATATCGCGAAGTCCAGTCTACACAGCCCCCACGGCCCACGCTCCGTATGGCACAATGCCACATGGGCCGCCACGTCGAACGTCTGGTCAGCAGGATTATATCGAGACAACATCGCCAATGTATCAGGATCCTAGAAACTCGCAATATTCCTATTACCCTTCGTGAGGCTGTGCAAAACCGGTCAGGGAACGGACAGGGGAAACAGGCTTGGCATCTTTCATTTGAACGTAGATTAGATTTGTGCAAATATGTTAGCTATGTAATTGGGCAGGTAGTCGCAGAGGGAGGTTGACAAAGGAAGTGTGACTCTTCACTGGCATTTTTTCTTGAATCCTGTAATGCAACATTGTAACGGTGTTTGTTTCCGCCTATCCACGGCATTGTTTTCTTCTCCTTCTTCCTTGCATGTTATCCATGTCTCGTTTAGGCGGCCCGCAGCAAATCTTAGCTTCCTTCCGTTTGTTTACCAAAAATAAACACACCCACACACCGAACATTGCATCACTTTACATTCATCACTTGCATTCATCACACTACCCACTGGTAAAATAACTAGCCTGTGGGAAGGAATCCTTCAAGGAAGATGTGCAACAAGGTCCCCTAACCCTCTTCCTACCTGGAAATGGTTGCAGCTGATTGGGGCACCCAGGGGGGGAAAGGTGTGCAGAAAACACGCGATGCTGCACAGCCTCAAACCCCGAGTTGCAAAAAACAATGGAACGCCTCGGACAAGAAAACGGGAAAATTAACGCTAAACTTGGGTAATTGCCCTAAGTATTCTTCCCCTCTTATTCTTTTTCTTTTCATGCACCCACGATTTAACCAGTGGTAATAATATCGCGTGTCTTGCCCCTCCCTCCATCCCCCCCCCCCCNCCCACGATTTAACCAGTGGTAATAATATCGCGTGTCTTGCCCCTCCCTCCATCCCCCCCCCCCCGGTTTAATAAGTAGTTGCTAACGGACTTTGATGGATGACATGTGACAGGTTGTTCACCAAGGAGAATCAGGCAACCCACGCAAAACGCCCACGGACCCGGGAAAAAATCCCAAAGCTACGATCCACTTTCAACGCGTTTGACAAACGGGTAAATAACCTTTTGACACGGTGTTTTTTTTTCGTGTGATCGTTTTCTAACTTAACTTATGCTTTACCGCTTTGGGCCATTTCTGCCTTGGAAACAGCCTGAGCCGTTTTTGTCGCGCGGAAGTTGCATGCATGGTGCATTGTATATGCATGGAACATGCAATGAAGCCTGACCCGCGCCGCCCATGCCACACACAATTACTGGCGCCTGATGGCTTGTCGCTTCGAACATTTCCTTACTATCTGCCCTCTGCGATCTACTACTGGCGAGCATAGGTACTAGTTGGCGATTGGTTACTTACTACTCCTACTAGCAGGTGAATCCACATGACACCACAACGCACACACGCCCTTTGACAAGCACCCCCTCTCCCTCTTCATTTCGTAAACACAGCATGCGCCACGTAAACAAAACTTACAAGTCACCAATCCCAACCCGCTCCGTCTTCTTCCTCCCAATCCCAAAACCTCTATATTACCACCCTTAAGTCCCCCCAAATCCCCAATCCACGCTACTACCCTCTTTTACTCCACATGGCCCGAACAAGCACCATCCCAGCAAAAAACCACCCCCCGCAACGCACCCACCCCCTTGTCCATCGGCAACCCCGTGATAGGACTGTTTGAACCTCCCCCCCCTGGGCACGGAAAACTTTCGCTTGCCAAGATATCTTGCTCCCCCTTGCTCTCTCATATTCCCATCATCGGGACTATATGGTATCTTTCTCATCTCTGCCTCCCCCGGCTAGTGTAGTACCCAGCGTAGCATCGGGCACGGCAACGACATCGCAGTTCTTGTCTCATTGGTTGCATCTGTCGGATAAGGGGGGTACGTACCTTTTTTTGTTATGGTGAAACGGGACCGGAGAAAGGTGGTTTCTGGGGTGAGGGTTTGGGAGTGGGATGAGGGGTTGGAGAAGGGCCTTTGGGGTTCTGGATGGTTGCCTGGAGACTAGGGGTTGGCCTTTTTTGGAGTTTGGGGGGTGGGGGGGGGGGTGAGGTACGCGTTCCTGCATGTGTGAATGTATGTTTTGGGTGGAAGGATTTTAGGTCGGAAGTTGAGATTGGGCGTTGGTGGTGGAGATTGTACGTGTTGCAGGATGGGAATGTAGAGAGTGCCTACGTATGTGTTCACTTTTGGATGTATGTGTGCTATGCTTCGCTTGGGTATTGGAACTTGCTTGCATCGCGTGTTGGTGACGTAGATTTTTGGTCACAATACTTTGCATGAGTATACGTGTGTTGGCTGCAAATCCCTTTCACTCGCACGTACAATTGACCGAGATTATTGATTTCAAGATTTACATATAAATTGCGTGATGGGCGATTAGAAACTACCTAATGATGCATTTAGAAGGTGTTTCTCTATTATAAGATGTATTCCTCACGATTAAGACCGATAGTCGTACCCTGGAAATGAAAACAACGGTATAGTTAACCAGCTTCCATATGCAGAATGACATAATCCCTTCTAATCCCCTTAGTCCGTAGTAAAACCGATATTACAAACCCTCTTGTAATCAATCTAGGCATCGGAACACTGCGCGGAGAAGCAACATCTAGGCTGTGCTACCCACCACGGTACCAACCCCAAGGATCCGAACAACATATACAAGGGCCCTGTTTTAACCTCGTGGTATGCATCAGCAAGGGTTAGCGAAATGGACGCGTACGCATACTACGTGATATGGGCTAAGCTTTCTCGGTAGTAAGACGGGATAGTCCGATTCTGGAGGCCTAACTGAGGTTACGGTGTTCCTGAGCATGAATACGTGAGACCCATTGGGTCGGGTACGGGATAAACCGTTTCTGGAGGGCCCTGGGGCCTAACGGTCTTGGTGTGATTGTTTAGGAAGGTATGGCTGCGCTGGGATGTGGCTTAGATCCCTTTGTTATGTACTGGCTATGCGGCTATCGTGCTTCCGAGTAGAGGGTATCGAGACGAGTCATTGGGGAACACAGCCTGCTGGTGACGAAGACAAGAAGAAGTCAGGTGGCTTTGATAGGTATCGAGACCTGGGATACTTTTTCCGATAACACGTGTCCATGGATCGACAGAGAGTGAGGGTTTAGCCGATATGTTAAAAGTTGCTGCCTATCGGTTAGGTCGGGTTGAGAGATAGATCTGCCCACCGCCTACATCGGTCAAGCCAATTTTGTGATCGCTGGCCTTTTCATTTGGGCTGCTGTGGTTCAGGATCGAAGTCGGGACTGTGCAGGCTCAGACGTCTCACCTTATTCTGACATCATATTTGTTGTGCAGTGCATGTGTTTGTATGCTCGCCATCAAAATTGTACAGGACTCTGGGAATGGGTCTACTCCTACAGTCTGCGATCGTGATTTTGATTATGCTAGTCTAACGTGACTTTAGTAGCACAGACTAGTGAAGGTATAGATAGACGTCTGCTCTTGATTGGCCACACGCAAGGAAACTGTATTTCCGTTAGCTCTTTCATTGAATATTTCTTATACTGTCTCTTTGCTATCCATAAATCTCCCGTATTTTGTGTTCACGGTATTCTCGCTTGCCATTGCATTGTTGGTATATAATACCACCATTCACGACTGGCAGTTGATCTAATCCAAAGCTTGAAGTGGAACCTGGTGAAGACAACTACAAATTTGATTGAAGAAGCGATGGAAATATGCAAGCGAAGTTGACCTTGACGTCATAACACTTGCATGTAGTACTAGCTAGAACGGCCAGGTGTACCCTCGACTCGTGATCCACCAGGGATGCAACCCATACCTACGCGCTCTACACATGCACCTTGAGAGCCTATCACCCTACAATCTACGAGCCATCATCGATGCCTGATGAGTACACATCTTCTTCGCATTCGCTAACATGGCCAACTCTAGGCATCGCCAAGCATCAACTCGACGCGGCCATAAGCGCGGCGCTGAAACACCACCACTCGCATCTGTGATGTCAAGCAAACGCAATACTACTCACACGCTACTAACATCCTTGTAATCATCTTTTGAATAGGCATCCATATTGATGCATTCAGTTGCGCATGTTGGAATACAGTCGCCGAGCTCTGCCGCCACCATCGTACGCGCTTACCTCGGTTACAATACGTAGTATCCCGCTCTCAGCGCGGGAGGCATACTGATATTGCTGCTGCAGGAAGCATATCTAGCCAACAAGCATAGGGACTGTATCCCGAGCCACTACCTACAACGGAACCATGACTTACCAAGCATATCAGTGCAGGGTACATGACGTGGATTGTATACCCCAGGGCAGACGCATTCGTCTTCGAGGTGGAGGTCAACAACTCACCGGGTTTCACAGGCAAGAAAAAAGACTCTACAGCGCTCGCCTCTCTATTCAGCATCAAAATGTAGTTACAGAGATTCTGAACGAGGATGCCAGTGAGGCAACATTCCCGACCAGAACCAGGATCTAGCAGTACAACTGAGCATCATTATTGGCGGATCCCAGGGTCCAGCAAGAAAGAGGCGGGTAGTTCGGTCATTGGCAAAAATTTCTGCATGGCACCCCAGCAAATTTTCCTCTTTACTTCCAAAAAATGTTTGCCTACAACTCCGGCTTCGAGTATATGGCCATTGCAAGATTACTTGAAATATATACGTTCGACATGAATGTTTCTTCATCGAAAGCAACAACAGCCCGGCTAGCTCAATCGGTAGAGCGTGAGACTCTTAGTTATCACGCCCTCAAAGGCACGATTGTTTCAAATCTCAAGGTTGTGGGTTCGACCCCCACGTCGGGCTTTCTTTTTTGTGTCTTTCAGAGTCGCTCAGTACTGTCTGCGTAGAAATGGGTTGTGCCGGAAGTTTTTTTTTTGGGTATGACCAGAGCCTGACTTTTTTTTTTCGGGAGCGATCCGGGCTAGTCTGTTTTCGGCGAAAACTACTATGAGAAAAGTATGACATGAGTAAGTAGCGACAAGGTAAGTTGTTTTAAGTTGGTTTAAAGTATATGAGGTGAGAACTATAAAATAACTGGCTATGATTATTTAAAAAAGAGTTGTCGCAATATATGGGATGAAGAATATCTATGCATCCAAAGCCTGAGCTTGACACTACACCAGTCGTTAACACATCATCAATAACATACATAGTAAGAAGGCTGTAACTCACCATCTGCCAATAAACCCCCCTCTTCTTCAACAAAGCCTGATGATCCCCCTTCTCCAACACCTTCCCACTCCCCAGCACAAAAATAATATCCGCCTTCTGAATCGTCGCAAGCCGATGCGCAACAGAGAGAATAGTGCGGCGTCCATCTTTTGCCGCCCGTTCAATCGCTTCTTGGACCAACTTTTCAGACTCCGAGTCGAGAGACGATGTCGCCTCGTCGAGAAGGAGCAACTTGGGTTGACGAAGCAGAGCGCGAGCAAGTGATAAACGCTGTTTCTGGCCGCCGGACAGCGACATACCCTTTGGACCTAGGCGCTGTGTGTAGCCATCTGGCAGGGATGTGATAAAGTCGTGGATCTGGGCGTCGCGACATGCTTGTTCGATTTCCGCATCTGACACCGCGTCCACGGATAGCGCAATGTTTTCTCGTATTGTGCCTTCGTACAGTGTGGGTTCTTGGGCTACGAGACTGATTTGCTTGCGGTATTCGGACGGGTCGAGCGTCGTAATGTCTTGTCCATTGCAGAGGATGCGGCCGGAAGAGGCGTCGTAGAAGCGTTCGAGGAGGGATATTGTGGTGGATTTGCCGCAGCCGCTTGCGCCGACGAGGGCGGCGAATTGGCCGGGTTGGATTTGGATGTTGAGGTTTGAGAGGACGGGGAGTTCTCGGGATGGGTAGGTGAAGTAGACGTTTTGGAACTCTATGCCGATGCCTTGTTCTGACGTATTGAGAGGCGGGTAGGAAGTTGAGCCGCTGGTTGGGGGTGGACGCATGCTCAGGATGCGATTGGCAGCGCCGGTTACCTGAGCCATGTTTGGGGCAAAGGAAAAGAACATGCCTGCTGCGACAGCACCGGAAATGATGGCTTGGTAGATGACGAAGAAGTCGACGTTGTTGTACTCGCGAGATGCAAGTAATGTGCCGCCGTACCAGAACGTGAGCGCCATACAAGCTAGTTCGATACTATCGCTCCCTGCAAAGACGAGCGTGCCCCATTTTGCGCGGGAAAAGGCGTTGCTGATGTGAGTGCTCAGCAAAGTCTCGTACCGGTCGCCAATCATGTCTTCCATGATAAGACTGAGCACAGTGCGGAAGGCTCCAACGGCTTCGGCAGCGAACTGACTGCTGTCCTCGAAGATCTTTGCGTTGCTCTTTTCGAACTCGAGCTCTAGACGCATGCGGAGGTATCCCGCGGCTAGAATGAGTGGCAAAGCAGCAAAGAGACCGACGAGAGATAGCTTCCACCCGTAGACAAAGGAGATGATGACACATCCGACAACGTTGACGATAGCAATGAGCGCCATGCCCATTTCGGTTGCCATGAGTTGCTGAAGCTGCGTAGTGTCCGAACTCACTCTGGACGTCAGAGATCCCGGGCTATGCCCCTCCTCATCGAAGAAAGAGATCCTCTTACGAATCAAGTTGTACAGATATTCTTGCCTGTACTGCAGCGAGACTTGTGTGGCTATGAGATGAAACGCGAATCCCATAACAAAGTATGACAGAAATGTGCCTCCGGCAAGCACTCCGAACATACCGGCCCAGAAGTTACCCTCACTGACAAGTTGGTCTCTCGGAAGCGTAAAGACGTTGATGACTTGGGAAAAGACCCAGGCCTGGAGTGGCCAAACAGCACCGCTGGCTAGAATCCCGAAGATAGCCAAGCTGAACAGAATCCAGTGGTGACGTTGTTCGAAGAGCAGGCGCCCGAAACTGGCTATCAAACCTTTCTCTTTGTATTCCAGGTTCTTTTCTTCGGAAATGTTGTTGTTCTTTGCTTTCTCTTCGACGACTTCACTAGTAGCAGTATTGATTCTCTCCAGGTCGGCGTCTTCATTCTCGGCTTCCATGGCAATGTTCTGTGCGTGAACTAGGCCAAAGTAGACTCCTGCTTCAATATTCAATAGTTCGTCATGAGTACCTTGCTCTACCAATTGGCCTTTGCGTAGAACAACAATCTTGTCCGCCCGCTTGATTGTTGAGAGACGATGAGCAATTACAATGGTGGTTCTGTTCTTCGACACGCGATCGAGTGCTTGTTGTACGATGCGTTCTGTTCGTACGTCAATCGCGCTGGTTGCTTCGTCCATGATCAAAATGGGCGGTTGCTTGATGATACTCCTTGCGATTCCGATCCGCTGACGCTGGCCACCTGACAACTTGATGCCGCTCTCACCTACCAGAGTCTCATAGCCTTCTGGAAGCTTAGAGATGAACTCGTCTGCGTAGGCTTCGCGACATGCTTCTTCTACCATAATCATCTTCTCTTCTTTCGATGAATCTTGATATCTTGTTCCGGTAAGACCAAATGCGACATTATTGTAGATCGTGTCGTTAAAGAGGAATGGCTCTTGTTGGACGATACCAATCTGAGAGCGCCACCATTTTGCATCAATGTTTCTGATATCAGTTCCCCCGACTTTTATGGTGCCAGTACAAGTGTTGGGGCCAAGATCGGGCTCGCCCTCCTTACTCTTCTCGTCCTTCACCACTTTTTCTTGTTTCTCTTGATCTTTGCCTTCGTTAACGGCACGCTTCTTGAACCATCCAGACTTCTTCGGAGTCTCATCTTGGTTGGGTTCAGTGTGGGTTGTTGAGGTGGCGGAGGAGTCGACAGGGAGATCGTTTGGCGTGGGTGAAGCTGTTGTTCCGACGAGATCATACCACCTCTGTACTAGACCGACAATGGTAGACTTTCCTAACAGTTGAAATAGGATGTCAGTCACGTACTAAGAGCAGTTTGCTGATGTAAACCACTTACCACTTCCCGATGGACCAACGATAGCTGTAACCTTGCCGGCTTTGAATTCGAGACCTAGTCCTTGGAGAATCGGAACATTTGGCCTACTTGGGTAGGAGAAGGCGACATCCTCGAATGTAATGTTGGCTTTGGCAGTGACATCGGGCTCTTTCAATCCCGAGACATCTGGAACCGGCGCATCGATTGTCCTGAACAGTTCTGCGGCGGCTGTTGATGCCTTGACGACAGCAATGATTGGGGTAACGACTCTGCCAAAATTGACGACTGCCATCATGACTGCGAACAGAACGATAACAATGGTACCAACGTTATTGTTCTTCCCCTCAGAATACTGCTTGATACCAAACCAGAAAGCGATACCCATCGTACCATATTGTCCTACCATCATAGGTGCAAAAAAGAGTCCGGAGAGAGGAGCAGCCCTCTTGAAGTTCTTCGCACTTTTGACCAGCAATTCTTCGTGCTGTCGTGCCAGCTTCGCCTCGGCTCCAAAAGCAACAACGACGCGTAGGGAAGAGAATATTTCAAAAGCTGTAGCAGACGCATCCTCGCTGTACTTTTCGGTGATTTTATGTATGCGCGTAAATGGAGGGATAATGATACCCATGAGTATCAGGATGAAGGGCAATGAGGCTGATGCGACCAAGGTGAGCAATGGGCTTTGGATGAATGCTACAACGTATGCTCCGATCACAAAGGCAAATGCCTGAAACATCATAGCAAGTTGTTGTGATATAGCGACTTGGACCGTGTTTGCAGAGGTTGTAATTCGCGTGGACACTTTTCCGGGGCTGACAGTGTCGATTACACTAACAGGCTGTAGGAACAAAGCTCGTATGTATGCCAGACGTAACGCAGCCGAAATTCGGAGGCCACTGATCCGGATCGTGAGCTGTGATGTGGTCATTATTTGAACTTGCAATTAGAAGATGGTTTCTCTTACCATCGACACATAGGACAAAACGAACTTGCCGATGAAGAGATACAACAAATACAGTGTCAAGTCATCAACTTCATCTTGGAACTCAGAGGCTGTGACGCTTGTTCCTGGTGTAAAGTAATCGGTAAACTTTCCCACAAGTTGGCCTGAATGTAGTCAGCGGGACGAAAAGTTGCACTTCTTTTTTGTTGATGGATACTCACCAAAGACTACAGTCATCAGGGGGAAAGCGATGCCCGAGCCGATTGAGGTAACGAAACAAATCAGGATGAGTAAATAATCTAGACGCGTTCCGTAACTAAAGACACGCTGGGTTTTCCTTTGTTAGATGGAGCATCAGATCAATCAGCATTACTTACAAAGTAGTTCTTTAGTCCATCTTGAGAAGCCTCTTTTGGCTTCGTAGAGACCGCCCCTCCATTATCCATGGGTTCTATGACGCTTTCTTTCCCCATATTCTGGGATGTAGGGGTTTGGGTCGTAGTTGTAGTGTGCCCTCCCTAAAGGTCAACTGCAAGGGGGTGTGGCGGTCGACCCGCAGCTGCAAAGTCGATAACAACGAGGTGTGAATGGACAAGACACAGTTAGGCTATAATCTTGCGCCGAGGACTCATTGTATTAAATAAGGGAGACAAATCAGATAGGGGGCAAAAGTTGGTGCCTGAAAGTCGGTTGTTTCTTCCATGTCGTATAGCGCGTATCTCGTCTATGTACGCCCCCAAACAGGTGGCGCTATCCAACTTGGCATTATGGTCTGATAGGACTCATGCACAACAAAGCAGACGAGAACTGCGAGCAGGGGTCGGTCTGCAATGCCAGCTTAGTATGATTGTCTCCATAGCGGTGGGTAAGTGTCGAATCAGATGTCTCCCTATCAGGCTGTACACACGTACAATGTTTAGCTGTTGCAATTGAGGGGTTACGCTAACTACTGGACATCTCGCTTAGCCAAAGTCTTTCCCAGTTGAGCGACTACTTGCGAGGCGTCATTAATGGCCATTGCGCTCGTCCGTTCACGCTTTTGCTTCAGGTTTCCGAACTTTGCGTCCAGACTGATCAGCAGTAAACATGTTCCACTAGTGCTTTTGTGCAGAGTTTTGGTTGATGATCTTGTATATTCAAATTCTAAAAATAAGGCTCCGTGCATGTAGGTGCGTAACAACCGCCGACAGTCCGACAACATGGGCGCTTAGGCTTCCTACAGCCTCCTTGGACCCGGGTTCACACAACTCCGCAATATGTATGCGCCTCAGTGGGAAATCTTGGCCTTTTCTTCCTGTGGCTGGCTCTGCGATAAATCGCATATCATTGCCAAATCCAACCATGCTCACGGGCACTGAAGCCGACTCGCTCCGCTTCACATGCAGGCAAAGGTATGGCCAAGAGCTTGTACCAAATTCCAGCCGAGATGTTATTGGTTTAGTGCAAGGCAGACACATTCATGTCCATTCTGTAAGTAACCCCGTAGCAGCGTAATTATCACACATGTTTGCATTTGATGCTCAAGAATTGTAATTGCGTATGCCAATATTTGCTCAGCCTTCAGATGTACAGAACCACCACTGCCGACTATCCATTCAGCCATTTTCTCCATTCTTTCCCTCTATATTCCTCAACACCCCAATATCTCTTCTTCGCCTTGCGACCTCCTTTCTCTTTTCCAATCTTACCAAACTCTCTACAAGCCTCTCCAGCAACCACTCACTTTCGCTGTTTCCAGAGACCAAAGGGCTATGCTCACCAAGCCAATCCCAGTTCACCAATCCCTCCTCGTTCTCATCGTCTGTTGAGTTGCACTCGATACCTAGATAGCGATCTAGACGCTCTGGGTGGGTTGCGCGGATTAAGCGTGTAAATTCAACCCATTCTTCGTAACTATACCGCTTGTTTGGTTTTCTCAGGTCAAACGAGACCTTTTGGATACACAGCGCCAGCTGGCGGGATATGGATGCACCAGTCGGTGCTTGAGGAAGCGAGATTTCTGGAGTTGCCTCAGATTCTTCAGCAGCTCTGTCGCTGTCTCGCGGGTTTTCTACATCTTCAGAGGGACCGGCGTCGTTGTCACCAACGTTAGGAGGACCTGAGCCATTGCTGTCGACAACCCCGACTTCGAATCCCTTCTTCAAACGCTTCCTACGTGTATGGTATTCTGTCAAGCGTTGTAACCACTGAAGAAGCCAGGGGTGCTTGTCAAGAAACGAGCGCCATATGCCTGCCTTAGGCAACACGGTAAAGTCGGCAAACTTATCGCTCCATTTCTTGAAGTTTGCCACCACCGTGTCTCCAAGATTAGAGACTAAGATGGTCATGGTTGGGACGGCGATCAAGCTCCAAACGACAAAGAAGCACCGTCCAGAATTGGTCTTTGGGGCTAAATCTCCGTACCCAATGGTGAGCAAGGAGACGTAGCAGAAATAGAGGGCGGGGAAATACGTTAGTCCCTGACTGTCCTTTTCAGTTATTGTGAACACAAGAGCACCTATGCACCAAAGGATCAAGAATGTGGTGGTGGACCAGAAAAGGGCCATCCACTGCTTGAACTTCTTAGAATCCTCTTGTATCCTGCGCATGACTTCGAATCGATCTTTCTCCTCTTTTAAAACTAGAAGCCTTCTTTTCGAATTCATGCCGAGAGCGTGGGTAATGTGTGGGAGTGCCGAGGTATGATTGGCGTTCTCATCCACGGGTTTGCGTAAACGTCGCAGTTCAGTTGGTGCAGATATCTTAGGGGGTCTAAGTTTGCGCTTTCTGATGAGATGATGGGCGGTGTGTTCGCGATGACGAAGATCGAAGGAGTTGGTCACTGTACGCTCGACGACGCTTTCGCGCAGGCGGTCCACATACTTCTGGACAATCTTCTCATCACCCAACTCGCGTACTGCGGTATAGAGCGAAGAGACAATAAGGGCCAAGGTGACGATGCCCCCGACGGAGTAAGGGAAGACGATACCTCTAGTCGCAGCAGTTGATGGTACCATATCGCCGAAGCCAACTGTGAGAATTGTGACATCGCAAAAGTACAGGGCATCCGCGAAGCGCCAACTATCGTTGCCAGCATTTTGTTCAAGTTTGGCAAATACTGCGGAGCCACCAGCCAGCCAGATAAAGAATGCCATCGTCTGCAGGATGAGTGTCCGTTGGCTGTCACTGAGCGCAAAGTTTTCTGGGTAGTGGCCTAGAAAGTAACCTAGCATATTGACCATGAGGATCATGGAACATATAGTATAGAAGGCGGCTGCTGCGATGGCGTACCAGAATCCTTGGGTGTATGTTTCTTGCGGACGCAGAGGCGGTGCGTATATGTTCATACATATGGTAATCGCAATAAGAAAGCCAGATGACAGATACCAGAGTATTACAGTGGCCGGTAGAGCAACAATATATCGAATTCTTTGCGTAAAGTTCAGCAGAAGAAATATGTTTCCGAGGAACCCACAAATCAGGGAAGCGACGTTGATCAAGTAACACCTTGATTCCATCAGCTCGGGTTTGTTAGTGGTTTTGGAGGATGCGTCCAGTTTTGGCTAAAAGACTCACTTACCATCGCGGATCGCCAAATGGCACCCCTTCAAAATCGGACAATACTTCACCATTGATGATATTCCTCTGTCTCCAAGGCGTTACCAGGGCAGCGATGGAGCTCACGTTTGCCAGTGGCCCAAGAGTAGCGGCTAGAAGGGGGATACCAGTGCTCGCAAACCACCAGTCGGCTTCTTCTTCTTCCCATTTCTTCCATATGTTCCACCATCTCTTCCTCTTGTTTTCTTCATTCATTGGAGTTTTGGTCATGTTCGTTTCGGTCTGCTGTTGTGAGCGGGTAGGCCGATTCGACTTTTCGTCTTCATGTTGCATCTTCGGTGAGCCGTGTTTACATTCATCACCGGGTGCAACAAGCGATGCAGGAGAATTCACAGTAATGAGTGCTGATCGAATGCACTATAATAAGGAATCCTGGAGAAGATCCTAGACCGTCGCGACAGCGAAATGCTAGGCGTGCACTCTAGGAGACGGCAGAAACTTGTTATCTTTCAGATGAAAGTCACAAGGCAACGAGTCGTTTCAGATGGCGTGCAAGTGCAAATATAATAATGTTGCGAATGACAAGGAACACTTTTCGCAGGTGACCAGAAGAGGTGTCGCTCGCTATTGGGTGGCGGGTAAGTTGAGATTAGCAAAGATAACACGGGGAAAAAGAAAGGGGAGCAAGTACAAAAAAGAGAAGGAAAAGGCTGTGCAGTATTCACATATTCGTACACGCGCGTGCATCCGCTGACCGTACCTTCAGCGAACGCGCCGGACTTGTCGGCTTTCGATTGGAAGTGGAGACGAGGCACAAGACAAGGGCAATTGGTGTAGGACGATCAGCTATTGACGTGCGCCAAGACTTTGAATCTAGACTGAGCTGAGGAAGCACACATGATTGACATGTGTCGAGTGCATGCGCAAATACATAGCCACAAGATTTCTATGTTGTATCTTGTGTACGGGGAGTACACGGCTTTGGTCTGAGAATATCCCTGGTAGCTTTTGCAAGTATTGTCAGACATTTGCATATTGGAATTAATTTTGTTTTTGTTGTAATCGTGGAAAGAGACATAATGAGTTGAACCTGCAATTGTTCGTTTCATACACGCCAAGATTATGAATTCCTGTGTTGAGTTAGCCAACCAAGATGTCAGTGTCACGTAAGCTGCCTATGGGCCCTAAGAGACTTAGCAAATACACAGTGAACGCTGCACTTCTTTTCGGTCCCAGGGAAAGGTTATCATAACTATTTTACATGCCTAATACTCGATATGTATATTTTTTCTACTGCGACTTGAGCTTCTCTGTTAGCTCGGGGACCTTTTCGAAGAGATCGCCAACAAGACCAACATCAGCAACCTGGAAGATTGGTGCCTCAGGATCCTTGTTGATGGCAGCAATGACCTTGCTGTCCTTCATACCAGCCAAATGTTGGATAGCTCCGGAGATACCAGCGCATAGGTAGAGCTGCGGCGCAACATTCTTTCCAGTCTGTCCAACTTGCAAGCTGTTGTCAGCGAAGCCACTGTCGACTGCTGCTCTTGAAGCGCCAATGGCAGCACCAAGTGCGTCTGCTAGAGGTGGCATAAGCCTGTCAAACTCCTCCTTTGATTTCAGACCACGTCCTCCTGACACAACCTTGTCTGCTGAGCCGAGATCGGGTCGGTCGGATTTTTGGAGGTCCTCGGATATCCATTCAGTCGGGCACTCGGCCTTGGGGTCAACGCCCTCTTCAACGGTTGCGTTTCCACCTTCAGCCTCAGGTGCGGGGAATGCAGTGCCTCTAACGGTGATGACCTTTGTGCTGTCGGACGATTGGACGGTCATGATGGCGTTACCGGCGTAGATTGGTCGGACAAACGCTGCAGGTTACGTCAGTACTACTGTTCAGCGATGCTATAACCTCCAACTCACTGTCTTCGCTCTCAATGCCAGTAATGTCAGATATTTGTTGCGAGTCGAGGAGGGCCGAGACGCGGGGCATGATGTTCTTGCCAAAGGCCGAGTGGCCGGCAATGACATGTGTGTATCCGCCCTTCTTTATGTTCTCTACCAGGAGGGGCGCATAGTTCTCGGGGAGAGACTGGGATATGGTCAGCTCATAGGGCGCAATCACTGCTTGTGCTTCCGACCTTATCGTATGCGCCATTCTCAACGTAGATGACCTTTTCCACACCCTTTGCCTTTGCAGCCTCTTCTGCGACAGCCTTGACTCCATTGCCCGCAACGAAGGCTGTTATGGAACCTCCAATCTTTGTTCCGGCTGTGATGGCGGCCAATGACTGAGATACGATCTTTCCATCTTTTTGCTCGAGGACCGCGAGAGTTGAGGCCAAGCGTGCAAAGGCCGAGTACTGTGGGACGGCGACGGGTTGCGACTGTCTAAGCCGAGTTCGAGCAGTTCGTAGGGCGCATTGGCGGGCGGCGGAGAACATGGCAGGCGAAATTGGCGCAATACCCAGAGAAGAGGATAACAGCCAAAAACGAGACAGTTCGAGGGAGAATGCGGGTTCAAGACTGGGACTGGCAAAGGCACCTCCACCAGATGTGCGGGACGGCAACCTCGGTTTGACCAGGCTGCATGGCCGGCGCTAGCCCTGGGGTGCGGAGCGCGATATTGATCACGTGATCAACTGCTCCTTAGTGGACTTTTGCTTGGGCCTGGTCGAGCATCGCGAACTTCAGACGCGACTCCATTGCACCCCATCGCTTCCCCCTCATCCCCACCCTCCTACGCCCACCACACGGCTGCAATTCGCCTCTTCATCCTGCCCGCGATCGCGCAGTCGCTCTACGCCCCTGCGCACCGCGATTTTCTCGTGCACCACTGCACCACGCTGTCAAGCGCTTCATCGCATCGCTCGTCTCGTCTCGTCCCGTACCCTCGTAGCTATGGCCGACGACACAACAACAAGCGCATCCGCCCAGGACCCCACCCTTTCCGGAGAAGGCGCCGCAGACACCAATGCGCTTGATCAAGGTAGGTCGCAGCTCTCCGCACTTGTTCTGTTGCACGCATCCCCAGCCACGTCGACGATTTGGTCGAACATATGTCTCCAGATCATCATGGCAACAGTCTTCTCTCTGCCTCACCCAAAACGCTGTACGGAACCAACAAGTTCAATGTGCTAAGTATCCGCTCAGACACAAACATGCTCGAAGACACTGCCGTCAAGGCGTCGTCAAATGAGCCCGCGACTGCAACACCTGCTGCCGCATCCGACAACCCTCTAGACGCACCCGACGCACCACGGCCGGAAGCCGAAGATGCAGATGGTCAAGAGGATGAAGAAATGGGCGGCACCGACGATGCAAAGAAGGAGGGCGAAGGCGCCGAAGCTGCGGATCCCGAAGCACAAGCAAAGGCCGATTTGCAATCGGCAGCGCGCTCCCACTTTGTCACGCAGACTTATGCGACCATCATTCCAAGCTACGCGACTTGGTTTGATATGCGCTACATTGACTACCGCGAGCGCAAGGCCCTGCCAGAGTTCTTCAACAACCGTAACCGCAGCAAGACCCCGGCCGTCTACCGCGACTACCGTGATTTCATGATCAACACATACCGCCTCAACCCATCCGAGTATCTCACAGTCACTGCATGCCGAAGGAATCTTGCTGGAGACGTGTGCGCCATCATGCGGGTACACGCCTTCCTCGAACAGTGGGGTTTGATTAATTACCAGGTACATCTCACGCCATGATGCGCCCGGATTAAGACTGATAGTGTTTAGGTTGACCCACAGGAACGCCCATCGAACATTGGCCCACCCTTCACCGGCCACTTCCGCGTCACAGTCGACACCCCCCGTGGACTCCAGCCCTTCCAACCAGGACCAGGCTCAAAAGTGACAGAGGGCAAGCAACTCGCAGCGACTGACCGCGCCGCGAGCCAACAACCCCTTGCAAAGAGCGAGACCAAGTCTCTGGCAGGCCGAAACATCTACGAGCCCAATGGCAAGGAGGCTTCTGTAGAACCCAAGGCGGCAAACGGAGAAGCGGCTGCAAACGGCGGATCAGTCGACGTCAAGGACCTCGAGGCTGCTGCCAAAGAGCCGACCAAGGTCATCAACTGCTTTAGCTGCGGTGTCGAATGCACACGCGTACATTTCCACGAGACGAAGCCTTCTGAGCAGCCAGGACAGCTTAAGGCTGCTGGGGGTCTGAAGCGGGATCTGTGCCCCAGGTGTTTTGTAGAGGGCAACTTCCCATCCGGCACATCATCAGCAGACTTCACTAAGATCTCGAATCCAGAAGATTTGGCAGCTACCGAGACCGAGGAGAAGTGGACCGAAGAAGAGACCCTCCTACTACTTGAGGGTTTGGAGGAGTTCGATGACGACTGGAATCGCGTTGCAGACCACGTTCAAACAAAGACTCGCGAACAGTGTGTGATGAAATTCCTACAACTCGAGATTGAGGACAAGTATGTCGAGGCAGATCTACCAGAGTCACAATCTGCGGCTCCTTCAACCAAATTCCTACGCGATCTTGAGTATCTTAGCGAAGGCCGCGTCCCAATTCACCATGCAGATAACCCGATACTGAGCGTAGTAAGCTTCTTGGCTGGTCTGGCACCTGCAAACGTCACTGAAGCCGCAGTCGCTTCAGGGCGCAGTGTCAACGAGATGAAGCGCATCTTGCAGGAGAAGATCAACAAGGCCCCAACAGCCCCCTCAGAAAAGGGCAAGGAAAAGGAAGGCGAGCAGTCGACACCCGCAGCCTCAGCTTCAGACATGAAGCCAGAGGGCGGAGACGCCATGGACATTGACACGTCCGCCGAATCCACCACAGCAGCCACAAAAGAAGCAGACACCTCTTCAGGCGGCAACCCGCTCGCCACCCTCCCCTTTGCCCTCTCCGCCGCGCGCTCCTCAGCGCTTGCCTCCCACGAAGAGCGCCACATCACGCGCCTCGTCTCGGGCGCCGTCAACCTGCAACTCCAGAAGCTGCAGCTCAAACTCGCCCACTTCAACGACTTCGAGAAGCTGCTCTCTGCCGAGCGCCGCGACCTCCAGCGCCGCCGCCAACAACTCTTCATGGACCGCCTCAACTTCCAACGCCGCGTCCGCGCCCTCGAGGACGCTACCAAAAAAATCAGCTCCTCGATGGGCGGTCAGGGCCTCCCTGGCAGCATGAGCAATGAGGACGCTGTACAGGCGCTTACAGAGGCTATTCGCATGTTTGGCGTTGGAAAGGGGGAGGATAGCATGGGGGTTAAGCGGGATAGCGTTGATGCGGGGGTTGTCATGCCAGTTGCTGACGGGGCAGAGGGATACGGTAAGATAGAGATTTAAGCGATGATTTGGCTTGGTGGTATTGGGCTGTTTGGTTTCTCTCCTCCCTTTATTATACGGTATTACATGTGGGTCGGGGGTGACGACGATGAAAGTTGCAGAGACACACGCACCACCCCCCTTTTTCTCCCATCTACCTTTACATTGTCTGGGGTCTGGCTACGGCTGTCCCTCCCATGTTTTGCGATGGAGATCCCCGAAAGTTTCTTCAAACTGGCGTGCGCTGGATGTGGATGTGGATGTGTGGTGAGCGCAAATCATATGTGCTCTCCGAACGAAATGGGATATTCGGTGTTTTCTGGCGTTTTTTTTCTTTTTTTCCTCTCTCAATTGAAATGGGGGTAGGATGTGTGTATCTCTCTCCCAGATATTTTATGGCACAGAAATTCCGGGCGGCTTCTTGTCGAGCAGGTTGTCTTCAAGCTTGCCTGCTTGCTATATATCGGTGTTGTTAGAGTAGTAGTAGTAGTAGTGGTGGTAGTAGCAGTAGTACTATTAACGTTTGTTTTTGAGAAAATATTTTCCATCACCAGTCGCTAGCAGCTAAGAACAACGTAATCGTGGTGTTACACTTATGTGATATAGTACAGCTACGTAATATAGTACACTTGGTAAGTTATGCTTCTCTCATATCTCAAGCCCCTCTCCCATCTACCTCTGAGAAAGCTTCTCCGTTCCCGGCTCGCTGGCATCGTGGCTGGCCTTGGGCACTAGGCTCTTGCTCTCACTAACCGGCTCCTGCTTTTTCGCCTTCGTGCTATCACTCGCGTCCTTTGGCTTTTGACTGTTCTTCTCCTTCTCGCTCTCCACACTGCTCATATCTCCCCTGGCATCGAAAACTGGGTTGTGCTTGCTCTCGGGTCTGTATTCTTCAGGTACAAGGCCAGCATCCGAGGCGGCTGGCTTTGACTTCTGCTCGCCGGTCGATTTGTCTTGAACCAATTCCGAGTCTTCAGTTGTCGAAAGCTTAGGTGCAGAGTCGGCCTGAGGAGCGAAATCGGTGGAAGGCTGGCTCGATGTCTCCACTGGTTCTGGAGCCGCGGTCATGTCGTCATCAGCGTCATCAGAGTCAAGCTCGGAGCCGTAAATCTCGGGGTATTCACGGAAGCAGTTCTGCATGTCCCTAGTGCTTTGTTAGTAATCTATGCGATTCCAGAATTGGCCTCATTTGAAGCATCTGCGGAACGGTGGAGCGTACTTGAATTTGTCGATGCAGTCCATGCCCTTGGGTTCCTCTTTCGAGTAGACAAAGCAACTGAAAGCCGATTTGAACTGCTCACCGCAAGGGCCATGGGCCATACCTCCCAAGCATGGGCAATCCCAATTGATTTCTCCAGTCTCTGGATTGAACGCGCCTTGCTGATCCGCCTCTTCTTCTAGTCCTTCAATCCCTCCCTGTTCACCATTCTGCTGTGCACTTTCGGCCTCTTTTTGCTTCTGAATCTCCAATTGCGCTTGCACCGCCTGTCTTCGCTTGCGTTCTTCAGCGATCGATTCGATGGTGGGTAGGTGCTCGGATTCTACTTCGGTTTCTGGGAGTGCCTGGACAAGCTCTGGAAGCCTCGTCAGTTCTCAGATTCCAATCATTGTGCTATCCGAAGTCTGGACATACGCCTCGGCTCTTCTGCGAAAACATCCGTTGTGTTGTAGTAATATATTATGGCGCCAGCAATGCCCACCCGCGCAACCAAGCTCTTGAAACTTCTGGACTTTTGTGATGGCGGAGCTGTGCTGATATAACGCTTGGTGGGTGCGACGGACCGCAATGACGCAGTCCGCAGCGCTGGACGCGCAATTAGTCGCGGTGCCGCTCGAAACATGGTATACAAAGATATGAAACAAAGAAGGGAGAGTCAATGAGTGTCGTGACGGGTATTGAGAACAGGAAGATACGCTGTCGTCACTATGCAAAAGTTATGGGACCTGCATTTCTAAGCGGAAAGCGCAGGGATCTGCATCGTCGGCGATTGACAGTCACGTGCTCTACAACTGATATCACCCCATCATTCTCTACGTCAACTTATTATATGATGCTCAAAAAATAATGCAAGCAAATTCAATACAGATCTATTTACATTCTTCATAAAATTGCAATATAGAGATAATAGAATGGGTATATTGAATGTCAACCTCGTATGTACAAAAGTAGGCTTGGGAAAGCATCGCTCTCGAAGTCGAAATCAAATCTAAAGCTCCAAGCTTGATATGTTCTCCCATAATGGCAGTACACACGTAGTACTTAAACTAAACCAAGCCGAAACATCAAACTCTAGACGATAAAGCTACTGTGCCAAACTCGACATTGCGGCGATACTTCGACCGAATGGAGTAGGGTTTGGGGCAAAGACTGTAGCCTACATTTATTGCGGCGGGTTTCTCTTGAAGAAATACCTGTTTCAAAATTTAGTAAATGAATCAATCGCAACACAGAGAGCAGGCAATGAAACATACTGGCTGACGTAGTAGTCACCAACACCGAACAGCCCAATCGCAGCGGCCCAGGCAGCGACGACTTTGCCAGTCAGTTCACCGCGTGCATATTGCCTGTATGCGCCGAATCCGACAATACCACCAACAATGGCGAGGCCTACGGCATTGCCGATAACAACAGGGTTATCAGCGTTCTTCTTGGCCTTCTCCTTAGCAGACTCCTTCTTTGCAGCAGCCCGTTCTTTCAGCTTCTCAGCTTCCTTCTTGACCTCCTCTTCGCGTTGTATGCGTTCGGCTTGTGTGTCGGTTTTGATAGATTGTGATTCGTAGTCAGAGGGCACGGAAGAAATGTGGGGGCTATCTACGTCGACGAGCGAGTGAACACTGTCATCAGGGGTGTGTTCGACTTGTGGGGGTGCGGGTGCACGACTATTTTTTACGTCAGTATTGTGGTACATGCTGTTTGTAAAATCCATCCATTTCTGTATTCAAGAGATGGGACGGTCGGCAGTGTCTGATCGCAGAGCTACAAAAAGAGCAGCTACCAAGCCAATTCCTTCGCAAGGAAGAGATGAATTTACTTACGCCTACCCCATTGTTAGCTATGGCACGTACTACAAAGTCTCTTATGTATGAACTTACTTCTTCAGGGCTTTGCTTAGGGCCCTTGGCAGCCATCTCTGCGTAAGACATGATGTAGAGGAGAAGATGAAGTGGTTTTTGGTAGGTGGGAAAGGGTCGTGTGAGATTGAAGTGTGAGAAGCAAATCTGTTGATGGGTGCCGGGAAGCTGTGGAAGGTGACAGGCAATAGCGTGGTACTGGAAACAGGCTGCCTTACATGTTTATTCGCTTAGTGGGCAACCACATGACGTCATCGTGAGCGCGTTAGCGCGTCGTCACAAAACTGCCAAGCATAGGAACAGCACATGCCTGTGGAGCATGTGAATTGTCAAGGATTCTAGACCATATACCACACCCCTGAACTTGTTTCCAATTGACTTGCAGAAAGCGCATGGTATGCTGCTTTTGCATGAATCTATGACTATGCCACACCTTACGCTAAGATAACTAAACAAAAACAAAGCCCTGGAGGGTATAATAACAAATTCCATCATCACCATCAATACATCCCTGACAGTCGTTGGTAGGAAAGCCATCCAAAACCGAGTACAGAGTCGTATGATACAAGAAGATAGAAGAGAAGAAGAGGTGGAAGCCATATTATAACATCCAGTATCGACATACGAAGATTGAAGATGAATGCTGCGACGCAGGCGAGTAGATAAGGGATAAGCGCTTTTCAACATTAGAAATATGCCCAACGGAACTGTACAAGCTACGCAGTGAGAGCCTAAACCTGTGTCTGACTCATCTATTCGTCGCCAAACACGGCCTTGTAGTTCTCAAGGAGCGCTTGCACGGCAACACGTTGCTGCTGAACATCTGTAAGCTCGCGCTGAATATCCAGAGGTCGCATAATGGTTGGCGCGAAAACGACGGCAACGTTCAATGGTGTCATCTAAGGATGTACTTAGTAAAGAGTGGGTGTAGAACAACGCTTAGGGGAATGCATACCAAATTATCGTTAGCATGCTGAATGACGCGCGAAAGATGAAACACAAGGAACTGGAGGGTATCGCGGTGAGCCTTGGGTATTTCATTGACAGCCGCAGACAAAGCCTTGGCTTGTGCACTAGGCTCTTCAAGTTCTGGACAAGAGTTAGTGATGAATTGCGCAAACGAGGATTGGGACTTACGGCCAGCTTCCAAAAATTGGTCATAGACGTCAAACGTGATCAGCGGTACAGGAAGCCTTCGGAAGTAATTCTTGAGCGCCGAGGTGATTGAGTGAATGTCCAGGTCGGGATCGGAAATATCATGTTCTGAGTCTGTCTCGAAGCCTTTGCGGACCTGGTTTACTTGAGACGTACCACCGCTCTTCCGATAGATACCTTCGACGTCCATGCCACGCAGTTCCACTTCTTCAATACATCGACTGACGATGCGAGGGATCATCTGTTTTTCGAACTCGCATCGGGCCGTTAGATCCGAACCGAAGAGCACGGTACTGGCGTCAGCAGGCAAGTTGAGGCTACTCTCATTGTGCTGCATTGGCCTATATTGAGGTTGGCCTGGTTTACCACCTGTAGGCTTGCCACCAAACCAACCACGCTGAGCGTTCTGGTCTTGCTGGCTGCTCTTGATAGAGCTGGACATGGAAACGAGATCGGGCTGCTGGTGCACTGAGCCATAGGGAGTTCCGATGACTTTGATTTGATAGTCCTCCTGTTTCTGCTCTGAGCCGAATGCTCCCTTGAATCCCTTTGTGACGTTCTTGGTGATGGCTTGGCCACCCTTCTTCCAGGTGGAGAACTTGGTAGGTTTGCCCGTCTTTCTGATGTTGACGACTTGTGGCTGAGCGACAGTTGCTTCAGACTCGGTGTCATGAAGGTTGGCGTACGAATGGTCATGGGCAATGGATGTCGTATCCACCGAGATTTCCGATTTTCCACCCTTTTGCTGGGCGGTGTATATGCCCAGACCGTTCGGAGGAACATCAACATTTTGTCCAGGCTTTTTGTTGTTCTTCAGGTTGGTCTGTATGTTGTCTACTATGTCGCGGTTCATGGCAGAAAGTCTTGTATTGGCGGCCGTTAGCGACTCGTATTCCTGGAAACCCTTGTCCTTCATCTGGATAAGATTGGAAATCTCCTCAGTCAACTCCGATCTTTTAGTGATCAGGTCTTCTATTTGATGACCCAAATTGTCTTTGAGCTTCTGCAGGGAGCTTCCAAAGTCTTTGAGAATGTCTGACTTGAGCTGGCCAATGTCCATGGAGCCTTGACTGCTCTTAGCGCGCTTAAGGTGCTCAGTCATGATCTCCAACTCGCGAATGACCATTTCACGCTGTGTGTCCAAGACAGCCATTGTGTTTCGCTTCTCTCGCAAAACTGTATTGGCTTGTTTGATGTCGGCTGCGCTGTGCATTGATTCCTGTAGCCCATTCTTTTCAGCCTCGAGCTCTGCAATTCGCTGCTGGGCACGGCGCAATTCGTTCCTCAGGTTGGCACCTTCTTCTTTGGAGTCTGGAGAGGGCACAGTGGGGCTGCTGATATCGACTGAGCCGTTTGCAGGCCATTTCTTGTGACTTCGTGTAGTGACGGAACGATCACTAAAACTACGCCCATGCTTCGAGACGGCGTTTGAGACTCTTCTGAGAACACCACTTTCTTTATCATCTCTGCCCTCTTGATTGCCGAGTAGTCGCGCAAAGTCTTCATCCATGGAGAAATCGCCCTGGTGACTGTAACGAGGAAGTCCGCCCGGAGGATAGGTATCTCGAGAGGCCTCACTGCTCATAGACTCGCTCGTCTTGTGAATCTGTGCCGAAGGTGGTTGTGGCGGAGCACGTGGAGAGGTAAATGTATCAGTCGGGGGTGGTGCTGGCCGGCCGCCCGAACGTGCAGGAAGAACGGGGACATCAGAGAGACTTCTGGAGGATGGTGTATCCGCCGCAGCAGTGATACCGAGACCCGCGTTCAGTTGCGCCGTAGCTGCAGTTGCAGACGATGATCGATCCGGATGGCTCAAAGTTGGAGTTGTGGGCGAGCCACCAGCTCGATCGTGTTGGGAAGACCTGATAGCAGCGGGGTTAAGAGAATCGCCACGTGCTGGCCGTTCAACAACCAAGTTGGAGCCAAAGGATGATTCTGAAGTATCGGGTGAGTCCTGCGAACCAATGGGTGGAGAAGATGTGAACGATGCTTCCATGAAGGAACGGCTGTGGCGGGAAGGCGTAGCGGTATTGGAAGTGCTACGCTGTTGCGGCTGGCTGTACGAGGAAGCTGTGTCATCAGAGTCTTTGCGCTTTGCATCTGCCTTCTTGCTCTTTGGAACATCTTGTAACTTGAAGGGTTCTGCAGCTGAAGACGGTGCAGGAGAAGCATGCTGACTCTTGGACCGAGGTTCAGCTAAGGTAGACTCGTTGATGCCATCCTTCTTCTTCTTCAGCGTGTCCACCATTGTGTCCGAAGGTTGCCGTCCCTTCTCTTGGTAAGCAATATGTGGGCTTCCAGCCTGCGGTTGATAAGTCTGCCTTCGCTCTTTGGAGGCATCTCGTGAGGCATCTCGTGAGCCATTCTCCTTGAGCTTTTCGCGATGATCGGCTGTAGGTCTGTTGAAGTAGTCGCGGCCGCTCTTTCCCTCTACGTTTCCGGCTGACTTTGCTCCTTGTCGGTCGTTGATTCTGCTTGTAGGTCGACCTAGGGGTGATGGGCCTGGTGCCGGGTTTGGGTCGAGAGCGAAGGGAAGAAGGATGCCGTCGTCGGCAGTATCGACAGGTTCTGAGCGACTGGTGTCTTTGCCGTAGGTTGTGGCGGGAAGTGTTGTGTTGTCTGTGTAGTGTGGATTTGTTAGCTATGAATTGGGACTGACGGAGTGTGTGTTATTTGGCAAGACGAACCCTTTCGAGACAGATCTGGAATAGGTGATGCATCGCGCCTGAAGTTTGAAGACGAATCGCCTCTTCTTGGGTGAGGTGGCCTGGGAGATACATCGGTTGTAGGAGGCTCCGAAAAGGCTTCCGAGGGCGTGTCCAGGTCTGGGGTGAAAGAGCTGCTGGTTGGTTCCTGAGGAGGCAGAGCTGGCAGAGACTTGTCTACTTTTGGTGCAATTGAGGGCGGTTTTTTTGATTTCTTGCGCCGGCGGGCCATGAGCGACTCATGACATGACATGCAGAAGATTCCCTGTGAAGTACGAGCATAGCGGAGGTTTTCAATCTTGCGCTTGCAATTCCGGCACCTGAAGCAATTGGCACAAAAGGCTTGGTCACCAGTCAGAATGGCGAGGTCCTCGATCTTGTTGCCGCAGTGGTTGCAGCTGTATGTACAGTTGTTGCATATCAGGGAACCGTCGCCCAGGAGCAGCAGATTCGCATCGGAGTCGAGAAGGGTGCCGCAGGTGTTGCAGCGGAAACAGTCGATGTGCCATCGGTTGCCAGCTGGACAGTGTTAGCGAGCGTGCGGGGAGGATATGAGTTGGGCAGCGTAGGGCGGAGCCGGGCAGGGAGGGCAGAGCAAGGCAAGGAGGGCATACCGAGCTCGAATGCTTTTCCTTCTTCGAGGATCTGGAGGACGTATGTGAGCAGGCCAGCGAGAGGAACAAGTGAGTGCTGGGGGCGGCGCGGGTGCATACCTCTCCACATCCTTTGCAGGGATACACGACCTCGTCGTCGATTGGAGACTCTGGATAGGCTCCTGGGCTATCCATGGTGTAGGGGCGAAGTGGACTACGGCGGGCGTGTATGGATGGGTAAAGAGGGGAGGAGTCCGGCAGCCAGCACCAGGCGAAGGCGTAGGCGTAGGCGTGTTGGTGGGCGTAGGAGGTGGTGGTGGTGGTGCAGTTGAGTGGGCGGTCGGTCGATCGGTGGCCGCCCCCCCAAGAGCGTTGTCAGGTTGGTCGTGGGCAGCGTCGCAGAATGCGCAGCGGCGGCGGCGACAACGGCAGGGTCACAGACACAGACAGGGCGAGTGGGTGTGGGCAGCGAGTGAACGGCCTCTGTGCGCGACGAGGGTATTCGACGACAGCTGCACATCCGTCCCCTCTGGCGTGCTATGTGTGTGGAGGAAGGCCCTGGGCCATGGTGCAGAGCCAATGAGCGGGACCAGCCTCGACCGCCGGTGCGCCCTGACCTGGGCAGGGTCTAGGAGAGAGAGATACGCGGCAGAATCCATGCCCGCAGTGCCGCAGTGTCCAGCTGCACGCTACGCTCTGCATATGTCCTGCACATCGGCCCTCGGGAGCCCGCATCATCTTGTGCAGACATGGCAAAGGACAGCTGGTGGTTGATGTTGCTCGCATGTTGGCTGTGGCTGTGGCTGTGGCTGTTGCATGTGGCTGCCATGAGGTGTGGCTGTGGCTGCTGTGTGGCAGTTGCAGTTGGGTATCGTTTGCCTTCTCTCTCCTCTCACTCTCTCGCCCAGCAGACAGTGACGGCAAAGGCCAGCCGAGCATTTCTCATCACGACCGTCGCACATTGCTCCACGCTACGCTAGCAGAGCATTACGAGGGCGTAAAGGCGTAGAGGCCCTGCCAAGACACACGCCATCGCAGATCGTCTGCTCCTTCGCCTCTCGTAACCCGCGCCAATGCCATGTCGACCCGCCTAGATTGCAACCGCTCTCACACCGTCTATTCTCGACATATTAGACTACATACACACCCACACCCATTGGACTCCAAGTGCACACATATATATGGATATATGCAGCTGCCGCTGTCTGGGGGCTGCTAACTTGGACGGTGCCGCCATCCTCCTGCCAAAGCACCGCACTGCACAGCACAGAACACCAACGTCGAGCACAGCGCAGCCGTGGGCCATCAGCATCACGAGTCGGACAGGGCCTCGAACAAGCATCGTCATTGCTAATCACCGCCCATTGCTCCCACTCCCTTCCAGCCTCTTCCTGCCCTTCCAACCTCGTCATACGTACATGTCTGTATCTGTGTCCGTGTCCGTGTCTACGTAGCATGCCGTGATGCAGGTACCCATCTGTCTTTTCAACCCAACCAGATGCCCAATGGCCCAGTACCACCATGCAGAGCCGTTTGTACCATCCGCTCGTTTCAGCGCCGGGCTACCTGTCTGCCTGCCAAAGTGCACCCACCCGACGCAGACTGATCGTAACCTCACGAGATTGAAGGACCCATATTATCCACCCTTGTACCACTTGCATCCGCACCCTTCCACCCCACCACACCCTGCCCAAACCCACCCAAAGTCCTCACACAGCCTCAACCTCAGGCCCATCTTGACTGCTGTTCTTGCGACGTTGCGCTATTATGTGCGGAAATTATTTGCCCTGTCGGTATTCGCTCATTTGCGCGCTTCCCGGATCCTGAAACAAACGGGAATAACGACACCAACACGGACACGTTTCATCCAGCCGAACGGCCCCTGCTGATCTGCCCTGTCCCAAGAGTCAGCTTCAGACCGCGATTTGCCCTCAGCCAACAATATCCCTCTCCCACCTGGCACCACCAAGCACAATGTCACACACGCACACGCACAAGGCCCGCATACCATGTCTCTGGACCCCATTGCCGCACTGCTGTCTCAGTAGCACGCTACTCAACACCGACTCTGTTTGAACATCCATCATGGATGCTTACTTGCCCTTGTCCTCGTTAGTCGCCTTCGCGTTTGTTGCTAGCCTCGACTAGTCATGGCGCTCAATTCTCACCTCATGTGTCTCTCTGCCTTACCCCTGCCCCACGCATTCTTGATCGATGTCAAAAGCCGGGCCCGTGGTAATTACTAAACCTTATCCACGAGCCCCGGATTGTGGATGACTGATCTTCCTTCTTGATCGTGACGTAGGGGCTGATCGACTCACAGATCTGACCCTTGTGTCAGTTATGCCAGGCTGACGGGACTTCCAAGCACTTCCCGTTGTATCACCACCTCTCTTGTCCGTCCACCCCCCAACGAAAGGCTTCGGCCAACCTTCCAAGGTTCAAATGTATATCCATTACCAACCCATGTATGACAGACATTTGGAGTTTGGTGTCACAGTATACTCAAAATGCCGCTCTTGAAGCCCTTGATGATGGAGTGCTAGCCCAACCAAGAGGCTGCAAATCGTCTTTCCCAATCAGGAAATATGTCTATTATTATGATTATGGCAGGCATGGTGACCAAATTTCCGTCTGCATGCTGCTACTGCTACTGCTACTGCCGCCATCATCCAGATTTCATTTCAAAACTTTACTAACCTTCCAAGAACCTGCGTCTCCGTGCTCAGTCTACTATTCGCACAAAACCACAAGCGGCATGCACATGTCCTAAACGGTACCAACACGTGGGGCACTAACATCGTCATGACATGGCCCGGCTGTTCCTTCCGTCAATCGTTTGCTCGGAGTTGTGTCCAGTGTTGAGTCTTTAGCGCAAACTTCCGACCACGGCATCTTCTCTTCACAAATCACATTGTCCGCGGTGCTCATTCAATACTCCCAAAACGGCAAGTACAGTGGGGTCTGACGCATTACACAACCCGCACAGCCAGAGCCAGAGCCATTACCCCGCCCCAACGGTTGCTGAAGGATATTCGTGCATGGCGAGGTGGGGGTCTTGAAATATTTAACCACCTGTTCAATTCAATTCGTCATCTTCTTCTTCTCTTCCCCTTCCCTACGCTTTGAGCCCTTTGCAGAATTCGATTCAATTCCATCCAATTCATTATTCGTACTCATTCACCTGTTCCAACCTGTGTCCTAGAGTCAGAGCTGACCATCATCTAGATACTCGAACCTCAAGTATGGCTGCCACGGTGCAGACTGTGCTCCGCACGCGCGTCTTGTCCTCAAGTCACCTAGGTACTTTCTACAGCTAAGTATACTGCATGAACCGGTGTTCGTCTCTAGCCATGTCCATCTTGAACACTGCTGTGCATCTGCACTTTGGTTTCAAGCTGGGAATGGCTGGATTCGTTCTGAGATTATACGGTTTCGAACTTGATCAGGATAATACCTGCGTAAAGGATCATGCACTGCTCTGCTCTGTCTCTACCCCTGTAGAACAGACCTAACTGACTGCAGGTTTCGACCCCTGAACACCTTCGACCATGTCTCCTCCTGCTGCCATGTACGAAAGGCCCGCTGCCGTTGACGGCAACGGCATTGCCAAAGACCTGAGTCTGAAGAAGGACCTTTCTGTCAAGGATGCTGCTGCTGTTGCTGGCAGCCAGGCCAAGACTGTTGCTGACCTCGAGAACAACTGGGACAAATTCACCTTTGCCCCCATCCGCGAGTCGCAAGTCTCTCGTGCCATGACCCGCCGCTACTTCAATGACCTCGACGCCTATGCCGAGTCTGACGTGGTCATTGTTGGTGCTGGCTCATGTGGTCTCTCCACTGCCTTCACGCTCGCCACTAAGCGCCCCGATCTCAAGATTGCCATTGTCGAGGCTGGCGTTGCTCCTGGTGGAGGAGCTTGGCTCGGTGGCCAGCTCTTCAGTGCCATGGTCATGCGCAAGCCTGCTGAGCTCTTCTTGAACGAGCTTGGTGTGCCATACGAGGACGAGGGCGACTTTGTCGTGGTCAAGCATGCTGCCCTCTTCACGTCCACCTTGTTGTCCAAGGTCCTGCAGTTTCCCAACGTCAAGCTGTTCAATGCTACAACTGTTGAGGACCTCATCACTCGTCCTGCACCTACCGCCAATGACCCCAATGCAGTTCGCATCGCCGGTGTAGTCACCAACTGGACGCTCGTCTCCATGCATCACGACGGTACGTTGAGCATTTCTCTCTCCGCAGCCTACACTGACAAACAATTCTACAGACCAGTCTTGCATGGATCCCAACACCATCAATGCCCCACTTGTTATTTCCACGACGGGTCACGATGGCCCCTTTGGTGCCTTCTCCGTTAAGCGCCTTGTCTCGATGCAGCAACTCGAGAAGCTTGGCGGCATGCGTGGATTGGATATGCGCACCGCCGAGGATGCCATTGTCAAGCGCACCCGTGAGATTGTGCCTGGCCTGATTGTTGGTGGCATGGAATTAAGTGAGGTTGATGGCGCCAATCGGATGGGCCCTACCTTTGGTGCCATGGCTCTCAGCGGAGTCAAGGCTGCTGAAGAGGCCATCAATGTGTGGGAGGCGAGGCAGGCTCAGAACCTCGAGTCTTAGAAGGGCTCATTGTTGTTGAATGAAGCCGATGCAGGCTGTTAGTCTTGGGAGAGAGAATAAAATCCATTGGCTTGCCAAGTGTCATGTGTAGCCGTGGGTATTGTTGACATTGTTGATAAATAACAAAGGAGTGTGACGTTAAAGGCCGCACGCTTGACTGGATTCGTAACATGGATGTTTCTTGTAATGGCTTTCTCGGTCTGACGTGGCAAGCCCGCGGGATTGAAGGCTCTGATCGACGTGGGCCATGTTTGTTGGAGATGTGATGCGCAAGAGCAAACACACGTGGAGAGTGCCTTGAACGGGTCAAGTAAAGGACTCATTGTCTATCTCGAAGATTCCAAGGGTGGATCGGCCATGGGGGGAGGGGCGCTGGAGGCGCCAGGGTTGTGCATTAGGAGGGCGCACGGGTTGCTGAGCGACTGGCTTAGCGCGAACGCAACTACGGCAGTACCGTGCGGGCCATAAACAACGCTCACAACACATTCAACCCCCGCCTCTAACAGTATAGGATCAATCTCCCCCAACGGGCCCTTTTTGTGCCCATCATGGAGAAAGAGACGTCGGATCTGCTCAAGGCCCTCCAGAAGCCCTCGACAGACGTCCAGTCCCGTCTGGCGCTCTTCAACACCCTCAAGTCGAGTATCAAACACAACAGAGTCCCTGAGAACTGCCAGGCCCCAATCTTCGAGTGCATCCGCATCGCCTGTACCGCCGCCACCTCCGCCGCCCTCGTCTCGACAGGCTTCTCGACACTAAGCCACTTCATCAAGCGACTGCAGCTACAAAAGGACACACACATTCTCACCTCGCAATCCTCGGTCCTATGTTCCATTCTCGCCGACAAGCTGGGCGATGCGCGCGAGAGCCATCGCATCGCCGCCTCGCAAATCCTCGCTGATTTGCACTACCTGTTCCCTGCAGAGATTGATGCGCTCATCCACGATGCCGTTAAGAGCACCAACCCGCGCGCCAAGGAGGCGTCCATGGCCTGGGTAGTAAAGGTGGGCTTTCTTTGCGGCTGACGCGCATGGGATCGAAATGACAAGTCTAATGTTACCGTGACAACAGATGAACAAGACCGAAGGACTGCCCTTCAAGAGCTACTCCAACCAGCTTGTCGCAAACCTCGAAGATGCCGATGCTGGTGTGCGCGACACGGCCAAGAAGGCTGTTGTCGACCTCTTTGGGTATGTGCGGTTGGGCTGGAAGCAATGGGTCGCGGAACATGACTGATAGATCCACAGACATGCACCAGAACACGCCAAAGCAAATTTGAAGAAGCAGCTCGTTGCTATGAACGTCCGAAAAGCCATCGCCACCTACATCACAACACACCTCGACGACGCCGCAGTGACAAAGGACGCAGACGTAGCGCCACAGCCACCACCGCAACACACACAGACCCAACCCCAACCAGCTGCTTTTTCACGCAGTATTTCTGCGAAGCGAGCGGAGCAATTGCAGCCCGACGTGGGCTTAGCAGACAGCTATGCGTCCGAACTACCGCCGCCTGCCGAAGTCGTCGTCATGGACCCTATTCACATCTATACACAGCGCGAGCTGGACGACATCTTCCGAGACATGGCGCCTTGGTACGAGGGAAAAGAGAGCGAGGCCAACTGGTTAGCGCGAGACAAGAATTGTACCAAGCTGAGGCGCATTTTGAAGGGTAACGCACCGCACGAATTTCACGGAGTTTTTGTTGCTGGTATCAAATCACTTCTCGATGGCATCCTCAAAGTCGCAAACTCCCTCCGAACAACAATGTCAACCAATGGCTGCCTGCTGGTTCAAGAGCTTACCAAGACGCTTGGTTCCGCCATTGATCCCTGGTCCGAGATTCTGTTGCAGTGTTTCGTGAAGATGTGTGCTGCCACCAAGAACATCGCTGCGCAGAACGGAAACGTCACTGTGGATACCATTTTCCAAAACATCTCATACAGCAGTCGTCTGCTCCAACATGTTCTCTTCGCCTCGCAAGATAAGAACGTTCAGCCAAGAACATTTTCTGCCACATGGATCAAAACCCTAATTCGGAGGCACACATCGCACATTGAGCATTCTGGCGGAATGGATACATTGGACACCATAATCAAAAAGGGAGTCGCTGACGCCAACCCCAAAGTGCGCGAGGCTTATCGAAGCGCATATTGGACATTTGCCTTGGTATGGCCTCAGAGGGCGGAGAGGATGCTCGACACATTCGAGAAGCGCGAAAGGAGCGCTCTCGAGAAGGACCCCAACAATCCAAATAGTTCACTCGCCTCTTCCCAGGCCAGCTCAGCATCCTTTTCGAAATCCGTCGGTCCCGGTACCTCACGAAGTGCTCTGAAAGAGAAGATTGCTGAGCAGAGGAGAGCCAAATTGGCCGCCGCAAAGAACATGCCCGAGCGACCTAACTCTGCTGCCGCAACTTACGCAGCACCAGCAAAACCACAGCCTAGCAAACCAACAACCGCAAGGACGATTTCCAACCTCTCTGCACCATCTTCTGGGCCAGCACGACCTCCGTCAGCCATGTCCGGCGAGTCGACGAAATCAGCGCTGAAGAATTCTACAGGTACCGGCTCGCTGATGTCAGGGACAGTACGGCGTCCAACTCGCCCACCTCGACCTGAGCTGAACAGGCCGGCGACAGCCGACCCATACGCTGTTCGGCGACCAGGCAAGTCAACGCCTAACATGACACCAGAAAAGACGCCAGCTACATCGACTGTAAAGAAGTCAACTACATCGAAAAGCACTGCCCGGCCGCGATCGCAGACTCACAACAGCCCAACTGTCAGCCCTGCTCGCCCTAAGTCAAGAATTGGTCAACCTGTTGCACACGGCAAAGCTCTTGGTGGAGGTTCACGACATGCAAGTCCAGCTGCGAGCCCTGCGAAGGACGAAGAATCGACCACGAGAAAGCCGTGGGTAAGGTCACAAAGTCATCACGACTCAGGGACTATCCCATTTAGGCACAGGAATGGACTTGGCGGAAGTGCAGCTATAGACAACGAGGCGATTGACTTGGGCGACGATGACAACTTCACGATGGTCATTCCAGATCTAGCGAAACCTGCAGCACAACCTACGCAGCGCACACCACCGAAGCCTAGAGTTTCTGCAGGCCGACTGCCAGTGCCTAGCCCCCGTGCATCAATGCTAAGGAGTCCAAAGTCTATGGGCCACCTCGAGGCTGCCAGCTTGCGCTCATCGACACGAAGTCTAAGTACGAGAACACCAGATCGAACGGGTACTCGAGGAACCGACACTGGCGATGAGGTCCGGGTGTACGAAGATCCATTTGTTGGCGAGGAGCCGGCGCGCATGGCGAAGGAATCAGAAAAGCTTGTTCTTGAGGAGCTACCCATTAATGAGAAGAGCAACGAGCGTCGACACAGCAGTGGAAGCGTATCGAGTGGCATCATGATGGGGAATGACAACGACGAGCGCCCACGCGGTCACCACAAGACGAATAGTACGGGAAGCATTCTACAGACGGAAAGCTACGACACGGCCAATGCTGAAGTGCTTAAGAACCGACAGCTACTGGCGAGTGGTATCAGGAAGATTGAAGGTCGCACAGTCGAAGCCCACATGTTTCGACGCATGCAGGACATGGTCAAGTCGAATCAGGAAATTTGGGGGCCCAATGACGAAAATTTTGGCAAGCTGCTCGTAGCTTGTCTGGACTTTCTCGAGGCACCAGTTCAAGAGTTGAAGGCGCCCCAGATAAAGGCTGTCAACCTGAAGGTACAGGCGCTAGCGACGATCCGTGCATTACTCTCTCTATACCGCAAGGAGACTGCTCGATACTCTGCCCGTGTGCTTCGAACTATTCTACAGACGAAAGCACAGTATGAGAACACTTCGCACATGGCCATGGATCTCGAGGTGACTGCAGACGAGATTGTCAAGTACGGCAATGCACTGGACTGCCTCGAAACCGTCCTTTCCCTCATCGAAGACTTGTCGGCCTCGACACCATCATCCTCACCAAACTCCAAGTCCTCAGTCTGCTCGCTCCCCGGCCAAGCACCCACCCGCACAATAACCATGTCGCTCAGCACGCTCGCATCGCTCGTCCAGATTAGCGGTGAGAAGAACCTCAGCCTGTCACCCGAACAGACTGCCCGCCTCGGCAGACTAGCTGTCCGCTGCATGGACGACCAAGACGCCGACGTCCGCAAAGCCGACATTGAATTCTGCGTTGCCCTCCATCAGCGCATCAATGGCTCGGATGCTGCAAAGGAAGACGGCGGATTCTGGAAAGTCGTTGCTGGGGCTCGAGAACAGCATCTCAACTTGCTTACTTACTACCTTGCTAAGAAGAGCAGGACGTAAGGTGCGGTGGTTGGAGTTCTTCTTCTTCTTCTTCTTCTTCTTTTTGCTTCTGTGTAAAGGGAAAAGCAGGCTTGGTTTTCTTCATGACATCCCCCGCATTTATTAGCTGGGAGGGTTTTTTCTTCCTTCCTCTTTTGCTTTGGGGTTTCATAGGGAGGGTCTAGGGAGGTTTGGAACGGCACTTGGGACGGACGGTGCTTTTTTTTTGAAGTAGAAATCTTGAACTTGAGTGGTTGATTCTGTCTTCCCTCTCCGTCTCTCACGTGTCGGATGGTTCGTGTCAGTAAAACCATTCTGGATGGGGGGGTTTATCATGGGACTAGGGATAAAGGGAACTTTTCTTTCGCCTTCTCTTCTCTTTCTTTCCTTCTTTCTTCCCGGTAAACAGGCGTTATTCGGAGAAAAAGAAAAGAAGAGAAAAAAGTTAGTTTGTGTCAACTCTGGTTTAGTTGGTCACAAGGTCCTACTTTCTGTTCTTTCTTCATTTTTCTTCTGCTTCTGCTTCTGCTTCTGTCGTTTAGAATAACATCATGGGAAATATTTTTTTTGGTATGGATATTTAATTCTAACTTTTTTTTTCCTTTAAATACAACATTCCCTCCGTATTTCTGTTGCTTTCTTCGCGGTCGCCTCTATTCTTTTATTTTTTGTTCGGGGCGGTTTGCGGGTTAGGGTTCGTAAGTTACATAGTTTTTTTTAAATTAATGAAAAAAAAAGTGGAAAATGCATTTTTGGGATCCCTTTGAGTGATCGATAGATATCCTGTTGGAAAGGCAAAGTAGCAATTGTACACCCGGCCCAGATTTGAATACGGCGAATGAGTAAAGCAATGTATCGAGAAAAGGAACCAAACTTTTATACAGTAGCATCGACATCGTATTCAACATCAGTCCTGATGACGTACTTTGCGCCTTCAACCACACCCGTACCTTCATGCAGTAGCGCGCCCTGAGCCTCGCCATGCGGGAAGACAGCAACGCTGCCCATGATAGGTTTGACGGGGTAGGCATTGATAACGCCCTCTTTCACACTGGGTATGAAGAACGTGGTTTCGCCGCCCTTGAACTCGTCATTAAGGTAGATGAGAAAGGTGAAGAGGGAGGATTGGCGGGCATTGGACGGCGAGGCATCGTATTGGTATTTGTCTGTTACAGGATCAATGCCTGAGGGTGGCCATGCACCATCTGAGCAGCGGAAAAAGGTTAGTCAAGCATCTAGTTGGTTTCAGGAGTATGATTAGACATACCGATATGACAGCGATACTCGGCACCTGGGACATATCGATACACCCTGAAGCGGCGGTTGATACCTCGGACCTTCTTGCCTGCTACATTGTCTGGCACAAATGCCTTTACTCTATCCCAGAGCTTGTCGTGGAAGGCTTGATCGACGATCCAGTAAAAGTTGTGGGCTAGCACACTAGTATCTTCGCCTTGTGGGCGCATGGGCGCATCGGGTATGAATTCCATTGTCTCTCCTGCGGCGATGATGGCAGAGCATTCGTCAGGAGAGAGTACATCCTTGATGAGACGGAGGTTGGGTACGATGGGGTGCTTGAAGCATTCTGTCTTGGGGCCTTTGCCTAGCAGCACGGTATCGTCTTTCGAGGCGTACAGAATGGCAGGGTGGAGGTTAGGTGGTTTGCGCTGAAGTCCCTCAGTAGTCTCAATGATGCGGAAGTGTTGTTTGAGGTCTGAAGGACATGAGGCGAAGATGGACTTGTCTTCAACACTACTCCGTACCTGGCGCGTAGGCTTGCTGGTGCTTCGCAAGTCCCAGGTTTCTTGTAGCGAGATACCTGCAGATGCGTCTGCACCGTTAGTTGTCACGTCTGTTGGGCCTGTGACTCGGAGTATGGAGTCGAGGACTTGGATGAGTTGGTCGTTGTTAGCATTGGCACCTACGACTCTGTGATCCGGCACTTGCACGTGAATGCTGAGTCCAGATACAACATCCAAAGTGCGCACCCAGCGGCAGAGAGCACCCAGTGTTGGGGTCTCTTTCCTGATGCGCATCTCGGCCAGCAGGATGAGAGCATCTCTGTACTTGGAGTCTGTGAGCGCCCCAGATATACGCGCAGTAAGATTGCTGCCGTCTATGGTGCCGCTTAGCCTTTACCATTGGAGCGAGCCATCTTGGACGTACCAGCTGAGTTGAGACCAGTGGTGCATGCTTGACGGAAGTCGAATACAGCAGTCCTCAGATCTTTGCATGCTTTTGACTTGATCAGGAGAGGATGCTCGGCAAGGGCCTTGAGGGTGTCCACCGCAACCTCAATCTCCTCTGGCGAGATGACCGAATGAACGGAAGCTGGCTCTAGTGGGCTTGTCTCGTGGGGTGGACTGGGAATGCCGTTTGCCTGCTTCTTGACGGCATTGGAGTGTGCCGTGGTCCGCTTGCGCTTCGCCATTCTGTATACTCAAAGTGGAAACTTGGAAGAGTCTGAGATCAGTGTAGATTACTGCAAACAAGATCGATTCTGTCGAGCCTGTAACAGGGAGGTGGCCATCGCCTCTGCGTTAAGGCCGAAATGTCCGGGTGGCAAGTCGTTGAAATCTTCGGGTCCGTGCCATTGGCGGGGCCTGGTGGGCGCGAATGTCCACTCGCATCGTGCCCCTCCACCACCATTACACAAAGCCCTCTGCCAACATTCCAAGATAGTCGCACCAATCCATATCCATGTCACCTAATCCACTTCTAGACACTTCTACGGCTGCTGAATCTTGTTCTACCCCTGGGCGATGGCCCTGGTCCAATGGTGGCAGATGCTTCGGCAAGGCTCTCAGGTTACAGCTCGTGGCGCTACCGACCAAAGGCCGAGTATCACGGTAACATGTTAGCGCGTCGGGTCGTGCAGATGGTAAAAACAAACAGTGGATCATTGCGCCGCCGAATGTATTAGTGGTGGAGAGATCTCTTCTGAGACGGCCGGTAGATATAGTCACCGCTCTTCCCCTTCTGCCATCTTCTCTCCCCAATTCCCCAATTCCTCTTTCTCTTCATCACATCCACACCAGATACCTCTCCACGCCTTCACAATGTCTACTTCCCTTACCTTCTACGATGCCACCATCCCAGTGATGTGTGGTATGTCCAAGAGCGCCATTAGCTTCCTCACCACTGCCAAAGAGGAGCTCTCAAAGGAAAACTCCAACTTACCATCCGAGAGCGATGTGCTTAATGCCCAACTCGGTGACATGCTGCCTTTCCGCATGCAGCCCATTATCCTCTGCAAGTTCCAACTCGCCGGAATTCAGAACTTCAAGCTCGCTGAATCCGCTACGGCACCAACCTTGGACCCCTCTGCCTTCTCCTCGCTCGACGACGTCATCAGCTTCTTCAAGCAGCTCCTCGCCGTCCTTGAGGCCGTTGACGCAAAGGCGTACAACGAGAGCGCTGACAAGGGCCTCGATATCGAAATCGGCCCCAAGACACTACACATGAGCTCTCTGTCGAGCTTCACAAACGACTTTGTCGTTCCCAACAGCTTCTTCCATCTCAACGCCATGTACATGCTGCTGAGGAGCAAGGGTTTCTCCCTGGGCAAGACTTCATACATTGGTGGTTTCATGTCTGAGCAGTCGCTCAAGGACTGGGCACCACTGAGGGCTTAAGTTTGGCAAGGAAAAATAAAATAAAATAAAATAAAAACAAGAGAAGGATAATTGGAATGGATACGTGGATCGAAATGGTTACATAGCGAAGGCGCATCGTCGCGCTGTTGTGTGGACAAGGAGCCTAGAAAAAAACCAAGTAGAGACCAACACATCACCAATAGACCTTTATCAAATCACAAACATGTCACTGCTTCTATCCATACTGTGCAAATGTCAGGAGAAGACTGCTTATATCATCAATTGCATGCATTAGATTCACTTATCAAAAGAATCCCTCAGCTTCTCAAACCGCTCCCTCGTCTCCTCCCCAAGCTTGCCCTCGACATCCGCAAGTATCGTACACACCAGACTATAATTGTTGCAGAGGAACCTGTCCTTTTTCCTAGCATCGTTGATCCCTTTGCTCAGCTTAGTGAGGTAAGCTTCGTATTCGCTCCTCAGTCGTGCCACGGATACACTGACGGGCTCGTCGTCGCCTGCCTCTGACGAGAGCGCCAGTATGCCCTGCAGTAAGTTTGCAAACTTTTGCGTGAGGGGCGTTGGTGCCGTGGAGGCTGCGCTGGAGGAGCCCGAGGATAGCAGAGCGGCGCCGGTGGAGGGGCGACCGGGTAGCGAGGTGGTGATTTTCTGGAGCGAAGTACAGTGCATGTCTAGGACTTGCTGGAAACGCGGCCATAGCAACATGTTTGTTGCGTTGATGTAGCCCTCGACTGTCGGTACTTTTCTCCGCTGGAGCTCAAAGGCAAAGTGTTGGTTGAGGCGTACGCAGAGGAGGATACCTAGGGTGTCGGTGGTTGATTCCACGAGTGATTTGGTAACTGCTTGTCCTACTGCCAGCGTGGGATCAAAGATTGAGTTGAAGGTCCTCGAGATGGCGTGGAAGTTTTGTGCGGGGGCAAAGTATGTGGAGACAAAGGTGTACTCGAAGCAGGCGTTGTCGATTAGGGCAAGGTTGAAGCTGCGGAAGGGGACTTCAAGATAGTGGGGAGACTTTTCGTCTTCAGCGACATTTGCTGGTAGAGCATTGGCTGAGGAGCTTTTCAACGCGTCGCGTCGTCGTCCAAGTGAAAAGGCGTCGTAGGATGTGGGTGCGTTGCGGGACTGGCCGAGCAGCGTGCCGCTTCTTCTGGCGCTGGGGTCTTCGCCCAAGATGTCGTATCTGTCCATGGCATGGACTTTGATCTTCTCAAGTGCTGTCCTGTAGCGCGTGAAATGGTTGAGATAGTACCAGCGCATTGTGTGAATGTATGCTTGGGCAATCTGCTGCGCAAGCTCTGCGTGGTGTCTTGCGAGGAAGGCGTATAGATCTTTGAATTTCAAGAATGCTTGCTGCTGGATGACTTGTGCATTGATAGATGGGGAGCGGATAGCCTTGATCTGCGCCACTATGTAGTCTCGCACTCGCTCGACGGCGCGATGGATGAGGTCGCCTAGCAAAGGCTTGACGTCTTTGACAGCCATCAAGTCTGGATTCTCTTGGGCTTTGTCACGGATAGTCTTGGACCGTTTTTCCACTTCTGCAAGGGCACGCACGAAGCCTTCATCAACAGGTCCTTCAGCAATCTTGCGCACAACAGCTGGGGAGATGCTGATGTCTTCTACGGCGGGCCCCAGCAGCTTCTCGACCACCTTGCGATTTTCCAGCTTCGTGTTAAGCGCAATCGATCGGTTCTGGAGAGACTCTATCTCTGCAGACACGGCCTCGAGATCAGACTGGAAATTTGTAAGGTTGGCTTCGACCGACTTGAGCACTTCATCGCATGCCAATATGGACTTGTGTAGGTCCTCAAACGTGTCTTTGTCCTTGTCATCTGGAGGCACAATGAGCAAAGACTTGCGATGCAAAACAACAGCACGTACATTCTTCAACTGACTGTGCGCTATATGTATGTACAGAAGTAGGCGGCTGTCGCTCAGCAGGCTTGTCAGCGACGAAGTCTTGCAGGCTCAGGCCCTGGAAATCAACATGCTCGTCCAACTGCTCCGGCTTCTCGAGCACATCCCCGCCACCATGTCCGTTTGTCGTCGGCCCATTGCGTGGCGGCCCTCCCATTATAGCCTCGAGTACGTGTATAGGATCGGGGACGTTTGGCGGCGCGCCGCCTGTCTGTCGCCTGCGTAGTCCGCCACTAGGCAGGCGTTCAGATAGCGGCAGGCTTGCGGTGGAGGCATTAGGGGATACGAGCTGTGTCAGCGAGGAGGAGCGCGGGGTTAGGCCAGGCCTCACGGGCTGGGCCGAGACTGGATAACCTCTTCGGGGAGCTGGTGAACGGGAGTCGCGACGTGGAGGCGGCGTGCCAGTGGGTGTCGAGTACTGAGAGAGCCTGTCCAAACCCCACATGGCGATGTGGTAAGTAGGAGCAATGCAACAGCAGCGGGCGCACTAAAGAATTCAATCCGACACAAACAGGTAATGGTGGTGGTGGATGTAGTATGGTAGTCGTTGTAGCAGTCGGGGCTTGGCGCTGCTAGAGCCTCCGTCTGTTGTTCCGGCACAAGCCCCCTGGCAACTGACACAGTATAGTGTCAAGAATGCCTGCACGTAGTACCTAGAGCAAGAATACCTATTAGGGGGGGGGGGTTGAAAAATCAATAACATCGCTCTTACCATACGTTGTCAGCAGCCGCCTTGGTCTCTTTGCTGGCGAGGTATGATTATAGGGCGGAGCACATTGACTACAGTATCCTATCAGAACACTGGTAGTATTAGTAGCATTCGACAAAGTACGCTCATGCGATAGACTTGATGGCGACCCCACTTGTTACGTAGGTATCCCGAAGACCCTAGAGGGAAAAAAAGAGGGCCTGAACCAGTATTGCAGATTGCTGATAGAAGGGGAATTATCTATAAGTAGAGGGGAAGAAAAGTGTCAAAGATGGGGGGTGCTAGATGTGTAGAGTACCAACAAGGCACAACCATGGTATTTTTTAACAGACGCGCGCTTCTTTGGGTTGCCCACAGACATGGGCAAGTAAGGGATGCTAGTACATACTAGAACACAAGGGGTATACTAGACACGGGCTGAATAATACGACGATTCGACGGCGGAAAGGAAAGCCTCCCACGCCGCCCCTCCCGACAAGGCTGGCATCTCGGCCACTGGTCTGTGCGTGGCGTTAGCGTCTGTCCAAAATCAAAAATGCACACAAACGCTGGCTGGCTTCTCTCTCCCATCCCCATTAAAGTACCGCCGCCCACTCCCTACTGCTTTTCGCCCAGCAGCCCGACTTGAGCCTCTTCCTTCTTCCTCACCCGTCGCTTTCAACTCTCATTCATCACCATGGCCGACAACGACGCGCAGGTACGTTTTTTCTTGAGGCTTCAACCCCGCATGTGCTCTCTTTACCCCACCTTGGTCGACCATCGTCGCCGCTTGCGCCTCGCCGTCTCACCCTCGTGCGCTACCACTCCTTCTCATATGCTAATGGCCTGCTATAGCATGAGCACACCTTCGACAGCGCCGATGCCGGTGCTTCCAAGACCTACCCCATGCAGTGTTCTGCTTTGAGGAAGAACGGTTTCGTCTGCATCAAGAACCGCCCCTGCAAGATCGTCGACATGAGCACCTCCAAGACGGGAAAGCACGGTCACGCAAAGGTTCACTTGGTCGCCATTGACCTCTTCACCGGCAAGAAGCTCGAAGAACTTTGCCCTTCCACCCACAACATGGACGTTCCCAACGTTACGCGCCGCGAGTACCAGCTCGTAAGTAGCCCCGCACATGTTGCGACTACCCCTCGTCTAACAATACAAACAGCTCGACGTTACTGATGACGGCTTCCTTTCTCTCATGACCGACGATGGTGCTACCAAGGACGACGTCAAGATTCCCGATGGTGAGGTTGGCGACAAGATCACCAAGCTGTTCACTGAGGAGGGCAAGGACACTAGTGAGTTACACCTGGGAAGCCCATACCAAGACTTTTTACTGACCATTTACTCTAGACGTCATTGTCCTTACTGCCATGGGTGAGGAGGCTGCCATTGACGCTAAGGAGGCTCCTAAATAAATGATCGGTTGGTTTTGTAGACTGTTTGGCAGGATGCGAGGCGCAGAATGTGAACAGCTTACGGATGGGGCTGCAACACTCTTTGCATGCATTTTGCAAAGTTGCACCCTTGTGGCAAACGAAGCATTCTCCTCGGCGATTTGCGCCGGGCGACCGGTGCTGGACGTTCTTCGGACGGATTTGGTTTCTTTGAATTGCCATGTAGGGGAAACATATCATGAATCATTTCCCTGTCTCCAAATATCACTTACGCTTATGGCAATGAATAAAAGGTGATGCTGTTATGGTAAATGTCGAGCCCCTCATTGGCTGGGAAGGGAATTTTCGTTTTCGCGCTAATCAACAGCGATCTTCTACTTTGTCAAAATCGCCACTCACCACAACGTGCAACTTTAAACATATGGTGTCCGTGCCAATACTAACCTTCACATGTCAACTCGAGCTAGACTGCGTATATAGCAGTATTATTGGCTAGGCAGCGCATCTTGTCTATTGCCGACAACGCTTAGTGCATCGGCCTTAGTCAGTTCGATTAGCCCGAGATAGACAAACTACCTTATCCCTATGGCAATAAAAGGTCCCGTGTGCGGCATCGACAACTGCCGGTCAAGACGTTACGAGGAAGGCGAGGATGCACATCTTTACTGCGAGAACGGACATCAGCAAGCCGGTGTAGTGCACGGGGAAGACGACGACGACTATAGAACAGCCTCCCGGACAGTCACACGCAAAAAGAGAGATGTGGAAGAAGATGGCAGGACAACCAATAAGATCGCCAAGGGCACACAGGCTTTTGATCTTTACTTGAAGTGTCTGCAGCTCATATTGCGCCACCAAATATGGTTCCTGGTGCAAAACAAAGGACTACCTGCCGAACTCGAAACGGTGGTTTACGACCTTTGGGCATTACGTATCGCTCAGCTCGAAAGCAGAATCGCCTCCAACGAAGATCCAAATGCAGACTCACAACCCCAACCACAAACCTTCAGCACTCTAGAGAGCGAAGATGATCTTACAGATACCGAGAAAGGCCATGTTCATGGCAAAAAGAGAAAACGAGGAAAGATGCTATCTACTGCTCCAAATCTCAACGACTGCCTCTTATTGTGCTATCTTGGTATCAAAACATTGAGGTTACCCGTCACGCCGGGTGATATTCATGCATGGGTCACGGATAACAAGTTGCCTTATTGGAGGGCCATCAAGTTGGTACCGCTTTCTATGAGAGACCGGCTACTACCTGTGTATCGCGCGGTTCTCGACCCAAGTGCACCATTCACCTACACACGGTTCTACAGACTGCTGACAGATCTGCAAATAAGTTACGGTGCAGATCACGGTATCATATGGCCGCCTCTGAACGTTCCTTTGCTCTTGTTTCGCTACCTCAAAGAGCTCGCTTTACCATTGGAACTTTACGGTGCAACAAGGTGTCTGGCAGAATTACTAAGTTATGATTTCGCTCCACACTACGAGAACAAGAAACGAATGGGCATACGATACATTGCCGAGGCACAGCTAGCTAGCTGCCTTATTGTATGCACCAAGCTGTTATGTCCATTCAGTTCAGACCAGCTTTGCTGGAGGTTTTCGGCGGGAAAGACTGTGGCAGTGATGAACTGGGATGTGTGGTGTAAAGAGATGAGCGGTGTTAACGACAAAGATACAGATACTGGGCGCTTCACTACCGAAGAGATGGCGAAGCTACAAAACGAAGACGTATTCTCCATGGGATCTGAAGATATGGATCGGTATCTCGACTTCTATGCGGATGCATTTCTGGATGATGCAGCGATTCAACGCACAAAGCGTACAGACTATTTCCGGGAGGCTCTTTTTGACATGTTTCCCATAGAGAAGGAGACCAAACACCCGACAAAGAGCTCCTATCCCAAGCTGTCGCTGCAACAAGAATTAGGTGTTGTCAAGTCAGTCCATAGTATGATGGCGACAATACCAAATACAGAAGATGACAGCGGGCAGATTTTGAGGGCTGGACAAGCATATCGGATTTGGGAGACACAAGAAGATCTCCCTGAAGTGGCAAGGGTATTCTACGAGAAGATTGGAAGACTAGCGGGATTACCGATGGATATGCTATTGCTAGCAGTAAAATTCACGGAGGCGAGGGTAGAGCAGTGGAGAAGGCAACAAGAGAAAAACAGTGAGCGGAAATGAAATGACTCATGCAGTATTCTAATCAATCCCTCAAGTATTCTGCCCTTGATGTTACTTATCACTACTTACAGGTTGCGTTAGCAATCCGACGTAATGCGGATTGATATGTCTGCGACATCAAGAAAACGAGGCACAATAACTGCAGCTAGTTCCAGTGAGATATATTTTACAGATAAAAAGCTCAAACTAGAGATGCACATTATTTCAGGTGCTGGTGTTCCTCTTGGTGCACGATGAAAGAGAACGCACGTGAGGGGCAAGCCCGAGCGCTAGTCTCCTAGACGTTAGATCCCAACGCTCGGACGCCCACACTGCCAATTCGTCTTCCACTTCGCCTCGCTCAATCGACGAACTTCGACACCAAGATCCAGCAACACCGCAAACATGCAGATCTTCGTGAAGACCCGTACGTCGCATTATCGCTCTATACTTGCTGGGGTTATACTAATATCTCTATAGTGACGGGCAAGACAATTACCCTCGAGGTCGAGTCCTCTGACACCATCGGTACGCATGTCCTCGATCGATAAGACGACCGCAGCGCAACGCATCGCATGCAACGCTCGCAGAGACGTTAGCTTGAAAGGGAACTTGGGCTGACAAGCATGGACAGACAATGTCAAGGCCAAGATCCAGGACAAGGAGGGCATTCCCCCGGACCAGCAGCGCCTGATCTTCGCCGGAAAGCAACTCGAGGATGGCCGCACCCTTGCCGACTACAACATCCAGAAGGAGTCAACACTCCACTTGGTCCTCCGTCTCCGTGGTGGCATCATTGAGCCCTCGCTCAAGGCCCTTGCCTCCAAGTACAACTGCGACAAGATGATCTGCCGCAAGTGCTACGCACGTCTACCACCGAGGGCTGTCAACTGCGTACGTTTTTGCCTCATCACCTTTGAGGGTCCCATATTTGACGTGGGACAACTCGGCTAACGGCCCACAGCGCAAGAAGAAGTGCGGTCACACCAACCAGCTCCGCCCCAAGAAGAAGCTCAAATAGACGATTCGCTTATATTGGCGTCTGGCGAAGAGAGAGTATCGGGCACGGTGGAAACGAATTGCAACGATTGCATGCGATGGATATGAGGGCAAGGTCACTACTACTTTCACGGCACTTGCCACCCTCTGTGGCGGCGTGCTGGTCTTATCTCGGATTTGAGACTGGACGAAGGGAACTGGGCATGTAGAGTGAAATCGATCAAATTCAAACACCCACCAGCTTCGAAGCTTTCCCGTCCCTCGACACGTTCCTGGAACCTATTCAACGTGGTGATTGCGCAAGTGGCATCATTTGGCTGAATGCCATTCAGATCACGTGATGACGTGTCATACTCGTTCATTGATTACGTCATTGCTTGGAATTCTACAAAACCTGACGTTGGAAGTATGCAATTTCTCCAGGCAAGTACCAATGTGACGAATGTTATCAATTTTCTTGCCATGCAATCATGACTGATGTTGTAGAGGGGCTGTAAAAAGAGGACTAACGAGGAGCTGAGTACTAGAGCGATAAGTCTGGTTACGAAGGGATGTACCGATGAACGTGAACCAAAAAGAGTCGTGAGAATTGTGAACATCACGATCAGAAAATTGATTTTTCATGTCGCACAATCAGGCTACATAAACGAGTGTAACAAACTTAGCGAACATAGTAGGGGCTGACAAAACTATCCTTTTTTTTTCTGCAACTGACAATCTGCTCGTACTGTACTAAACGACTCTCTACACATTCAAACACAGAAAGGAGAAAAAAAACAAAAGTACTCGTGCAAAAAGGAGGAAAAAAAAAACCCAGAAAAAGGCACGGCCCCCCTGCTTTGGAAGGGCAAGAAAAACAAAAACACTAAGCCATCAGAAAAAACGAATTTGCCCCTCATTCTAAGCGTACCTGTCGTAGCCTATGTGTAGTCGTGTGTATGGACAGATGCACATTTCCGATCTGTCATGAGACATATACAATTCACACCAAAGAGCTCCTGACCGACCGCGAGGATGAAAAACATGTAAGCAGATATGGGGAAAAAGGGAAAATAAAGTATACTGGTGTCCAACACACCTGATTTTTATCCACCGTGAAACCACCAAGAAATAATCAACATGATCGTATAACTGTTGGGAGAGGAGGACGATGCATGTAAAAACAAGAGAAGGGGGATGGGGAGAAAATGAAACCCAGGAACTCCCATATACATACAACGGGAAAGCGGGTAAAATGGTATCGTAACGCCTCGCTATGCAGTTTACTAAAACAAGTGTGAAGTTTAAAAATGTTATGGGCAGCGTAAGTGCGTGTGATGTAGATTTTGTCTCCCCGGAACATGCGGGTTTACATGATGATGGCCGGGATCGGCGCCACAAAAGCACAAAGAAGTGGGGATGGATGACTGGTGACTACGTCATGAAATACTGAGAACCAAGCGGTCGTAATGGTGAGCACCTTAGGCGCGAGGCTTTTTCCAGTAGTATTGCTATGAGCGGTTAGCTACTTATCCAATGACAACATCCAAGCACGCGTGTGGGACTAGTACATACCTTGTGTGTCTTTCTGACAGATCGTAGACCAGTGCTACGTGTGCCGGCGGTAATAGTTTCTCGCCTCATCTGGTTGGTATCCATCTCGGGAACGTAGTAGAATTCATTTTCGAGGGGCTGACCGGCAGCGTCCTTTCCAGCGCGAGGAATTTCACCGACGCAGGGGGTATCATCCAAGATCTTCTTCAGATCTTGTGCCGTTAGCTGAGGTAGAGGTGTTACTACACCACCTTCTGTGTCCTTGTCTTCAGTATTCTTTGTGATACAAGCCTTCAACTCGGCTGGAAGGTTGCTGTGAATGGCGGACAAAGGCTGAGAATGAATACGAGAGAATGCCAACTGATTGATGACGTGATTCCTAATGGGAGACTCCTTGTAGCGGATGGGCTCTGCACAGCGACGTTTGGGAGAGGGCGATATTAACGGTGCACGCATCCGTGGGTTACTGGGCTGTAACGGCGTGACTGCGTTGAACGATTCGAGGCCGCTAATAAGGTTCTGACCAAACGGACCGAAAGAGTGTACAACGGGGTCATTCTCTTCGTCATTATCCGAAAACTCATCGGCAGCGTAATTGACATTTGCTTTAAGGTCGACAGTAGCGTCTGCATCACGCCCAGCCTTTGAGTTTGGAAGGGAAGGCCGGATAAAGGTTTGGTCTGCAGAATTAGGAGTGTCGATACTAGGGCTACGTTGGCCGACATCAACATCCTCAAATACCTGGACCTGTCCGGGCTGGCTGTTAGTGCCGATGGCGGCAAAGTTGGGACGACGGATAGGGCTCTGCGATACAGGCGAACGTGGAGCTAGAGGAGGGCTGGAGTTGAAGTTTTCGGGAGCACGACGACGGGTGGGAGTGGGCATGCCCTCTTCTTCCGATTCCCACGACATTTTAGAAGCGGGGACAGACGGCCAAGCGATCATGACACGGGTGTCCTGTACATCCAACATAATCGCCGTCTCTGGGTTCTCCGACATGTATGTGTCTCCCTTGCTCAGCTCAAAGATGCGGCCCTTGCAGTGAATCTTTGCTCCATTCCAACCCAGGCACTCGACCTCGATGTAGCCCTGCGGGTATAGTGTGCTTGGCGCGTGGTAGGCGGCCTGCACGTGGACACGCGAGATGAGGCGGTTGGTAGAAAGTTGGTAGTCGGATGTGTTTGAGCTGCGGCCCATACGCAGGATTTCGCCATCTGCTGGAAGGTCTACAGTGGGTACAGCACCAAGAGGGGTCCGCTCGGAGAGAGCCGAGAAGGTGCGTTCCAGGCCCGGCCGGGCATGGCGGGGCGAAGACGAAATGATGTTGGTTGACGACGTAGGCTGTGGAGTTGGGTAGTACTTGAGCTGCTTGGGGAAGGTTGGCGAGTCCTGGTCAAACTTGCGTTTGGTGGGCGATGGGCGTGGGAAGGGTGATGAGGAGAAGGGTCCATCCTCGCCGAAGGCCGGAAGAAGAGTCGGTGTGGCCTTTCTCACCCGCTCCGGCTGCAATTCAGTCGACTGCAAGGGAGACTGTGCCAGCACTTTGCTGGGTGAGGCGTCCATGTCGTCTGCTCAGCTCCTGGAACGCGAGACAGCGTGTCGACGCCTATATGGGGGCACTATAGACGTGACTAGTCGGAGACGTGACAGCCGAGAGGGGGTGGTGACGGCGGGTGCAGAGGGGGCTGTCAAAGACGCAACAGTAGCCTTGAGGGAGTCTGTGGGAAAGAGAGAAAAAAAAGCCGGTTATGAAGAGAGGAGAAAAGCCATTCAATGACGAGACTAAGCAGCAACGCGGAGAATCGTGCAAGTCGCGACTACCTAAAGCTCGGACCACGTTCAGCACCAACCCCCAGCCTCGCAATATGCCTCCTGCTTCATCTTGCCAAAGGCAGAGCAATTCATTTCATCTTTTGTACGTTTGCATCACTTGATTGCTACCAAATTGCGTCACACGAGTATATATATGCGCATATACGGACGCATGTACAACTGCCTTCTGAATGCCTCTATGACTTGGTTTGCCTCTGCGCTGGACCCCCATCCCACTTTGTCACTCCACAATTACAGCATACGAAGCACGCTTACCGGGACCTTTGACACGCAGACAAATTATTCCAACGTAACAAGAAATCAGATATTTCAAGCCTACAGCTCGCTACAGTATATAGTCCGCGGTCCTTGCGCAGGCACCAACACGCACGCGATCGACATGCAGGTAAAAGAAAAACTCTGTGCAGCATTTGACGCAGCTAAACGCGACTGCAAACACTTCCACGCCTAAAGTGGAGCAGAGACGCGTTCAGTGGAAATGGTGGTGGCCAGGCGAGAGAGTGCACGGTGGCAGCGTCTCGGCTCAAATCAATCAATCAGGGTAGCCGGATTCGAGCGATCCTTCGGTAACGTGAGCCCCCGTGTCTGCGAATCAGTGAATCTAGAAGCGTGTAAGCTCCCCCCTTCTTCCAATTGAGGGGAGTGCCTTGCAGATCGCTTGGTTAATGGAGATGTCTTTGAACAAGAAGACTAAGAGACGAGATTGAACAAAAATCAATGTTACCAGGGCAATTACGAAAATCATACAATTATTCCCCTACCGCAAGCACGTGCCATCAATTTCACTTCCTAATCGGTACTAGCGTCGTGGCTTCTCCACATAGTCAGGTAATATATCATACACTCTTTTGACCTGCTTCATTTCCTCTACTATCCAAGTCAACCGACCCATACATGTAGAAGCGGTTGTGTATAGTTTTGTCCGGCAGTACCCAGGGTACTTCCAAGGGCGACATTGACAGCGAAATGCTTCTCCCCAACCGCCCTTCGCCATTGACCACGCCAACAACAGCAATGTAGCAAACAACTATCATAACGACAACATCGATTGTACTTCATTGTAACACAAGTCTAGAGGGGCTGATGTGCCAAAAACCAAGTCATCGGAGTCAGCCAAGCGGCGGGGCTCATCACACAAGACGTTTATACAGGTGCTTGGATCTTTCCACCATACAGCTTCACTTTGGTTACAGACATCCTTGCTCTTGCATTGATTGCATTGAATGCTACACAAATATTTTTCCATTCACTTGGGCGGTACCATTCTATCGTTGTTCAGGAGCGCCCAAGTATACCATTACATAAATGTTCATCTTTTGGACTCCTGAACGCCAACACCAGATGCGCCGTATCATGCAGCGATGCTTATAAAAAACTTTAACTAGCAATCAGAGGCGTCTGTACCGACTTGAGCACATCTTGCTTCAACGCCTTCCTCTTTTCTTTGCTGATCGAGCTCTTCTTCTCAGACTTCTTGTTTTTCTTGGCCTCCCTCCTTGCTTGTTTCGCTGCAAACACTTCGTCGTCCAATAGCTCCTCTTCCCACTCGTCCCACTTTCGCTTGCGTTCTGCCGACTTTCCTTTAGCAGTGCCCTCTGTGATTGTGCCTTGGTATGGTCCGTCCCGAACCTGGCTGTCCTCCACCCACAGCTCTTCAGCAAGCCAGATGGGCAGTGCCTTTGTCGCTGGGCCCTTGACATGAAGACTACGGATGTTGCGCCAACCCTGACCGACGTGCTTGTTCACAACCTCGGATACGACCGCGGCGGTGTTCTCGGCAATTTGTTGTGGCGTCATGGAGAGGTTGGCGACCTTGATCGAGGTGTTCGCAGACGGGCTCATGCTCAGGTATGTCGAGTTGAGAGCGGATTCGATTTCCTTTGCTACACCCTGAGATGTTCCCACCACATCCTTTGATTCCTTGTTATCCTTCTTTGCGCTCTTATCGATGTGTGTGCCAGCAGTCAGGCGGATGGGAATTGGGCGCTTCGACTTGCTCTTGTAGAAAACCTTGCCCAAGAACTCTGCGACAATCTTGATAACACGATCATCGACCAAGAATACATCATACTCTGCAAGCAGTGCACGCTTCTGTTCAAATGCCTTGTATCGCTTCTTGAGCTTTTCGACGCCGAGCACACGTTGTACCTTTGCGCGGAGTGCGGCAGGAAAGGCATCGGATGCTACGAGATCCTTGTATGCTCTTTGCGGGTCTTTGGTGAAAATGCACACCCGGACATCGCTAGCGATGATAGGGTGAGGGAGCTTGCTGGGTACTGTCAGTTGTGCTCTATGCTGTACATGATGTGCGACCATACATGGCGATAGGCTTCATGCTCTTCGTATTGGCAATCTGCTTTTTTGTCGAAAGACTAAGAAAGATGGGCTCATCAATCTCCTCGGCGTCATCCTCGTCTGCTGCCAAGCTCTTTGTTGGTGCTTTCTCCTGCTTCTCTTCCACATGCTTCTTCATGTGCGCAACGAGCGCTTTCGCCGCGCGCTCGACTTGCGCCGGGTCCAGCTGGTAGGGTGTGCCATTCGCGGGTTTGGTAGTGAGAGGCGCCTCGGTCGCCTTCTCAGTCTTCTTGGTCACAGCTGTTGATTTCGCCATTGTGATGTTGTATGGTTGGTTGTGCTAGAAACTGTGCTGGAAATTTGGCTGAACTTTTTGCGAGAAGACTTGGCAGATGGTGTGCACAGACCATGAACCAGCAACTTTCTGCGCGCCCCAAACCAAAAAAACACGACAGGGTCGACCCTACATTTTGCCAAGAGTCGTAGCAGCGGGGCATCTACAGGGGCAGTCGATCCATACCTTTCCTTCTTCTGTGCACTATTAGTATTGGTCTTGATTTTTTTGTTCATCCAGATATGTATGCGACACTGCATGCGGCGTACTGAACAGTATCCAAAGAAATCTAGTTCCATCTTTGGCCATGGTTTCTTACATGCGGCAAAAGATCGGTCACGTGATATATACCGGCGTGCTTCACTACGGTAGCTTACTTGAATGTCATCCATAATGTCCGCTAACTCATCTGTTTTGAGTTACAAAATCGCAACCATAGGTCCCCTTCAAGAAGCTCTGTGGCAAGGGCAATACCGGGTGTAACGAGGTTATACATATTCAGCAAAGCACCATCATTCTATCTACACTCTTCTCAGGCTTGAGGGCTGGTCTTCCTGGGCCTCACTTCAGAGTGTCGTGACAGTTCAGTCTGTTACAAGGTTACCTTTAGTGAGGCTGATCTTGGGACTAGTCCTCGGTAATATTATCGGTTGTAACAAGATATTTGGCTGCAGATCCGATCAGATGGACGTTGATGTGTGGAAACGATCAAATCTACAATTACAGAGATCATGTATTCTGAAAGATATCGCATTTACTAGCCCTATAGTTGGTGACTTGTTCATTTCCCAATCTCAACAGATTGCCTAGAGCCTGTTAGGTAGAGCTGGTGTCTCAACTATGTAAGCTTACTTCTGAGTATATTAGGTCGGGATCACATTGACCATGTATGTTTTAATATAAAATGTCAGATTACTAGTATGAATGTAACCTCAGCTCCACCTCGACACATAACTAGCGCTACATCACAACCTCGGGATTATCTCTATATGTTTTATACATACAGTGGTCTGCCACATACGGCGGGACATGCGGGGGTACTTGTAGAAGTAATAAATGCTAGATTGGTCTGTTGTTTATACTACAAGCGTCTCCCAACATTTTACCCTTCATTAGCTATTCAGCAGTGAGAAACTAATATATTAAGACTATTGTATTCTGAGCTGACTGCAAAATAGTCCCGATACACGTAGTTGAGACCCCTGCATGCTCGGATATATGTGTCAGACCGCAAGACATCTCCAACTGTCGGAAAATATCACGGTAGTAACTTTGGCCTGGTCAGGTTTATATTTCTGGGAGATATAATTAGTGTGCGGGAACACGCATTGGTATTTGTTGCTAGCCACCTCTTCTATCACTTTCTTATCATACAACTCCAGAGATATAAGCAAAGGATACTAGGATAACAAACATGAAGCTCCATATTACCCTAGCGTTAGCACCGCTTTTCTGTACTTCTGTGACCACCTGGTTACGTTGTTCTATCTTACCTAGTCCGTTGTATTCAATTAAATTGTTACACGGGGTTCGGGTCTATACTTCTCTTGCCGGGTCCCACACTAAGGCCGGTGAGCTTTACGTTAGTGTTCCGTGAGGTTGTCTGGCGAGACAGTGGATTGGGGTGCTTTAGTAGAAGGTAACAAAGGTTCGACAACTACTAATCTATATT